>NW_016690455.1:783753-844121 GCF_001604755.1 Lepidothrix coronata
TACACACCTACTTTGTTACCTTCTCTACCCTTAACTCTCTATTAGTAATATCATTACTATTGCTATCCACACATTCTCTGTTTGGCTTCCACCAAACATACTCATTTCATCTGAAAAATATATGCAAGAGCCTCGTGATACCACAGATTGTTCTAGGGTTTCGGGGTGTTTCTTTCCATTTCTCAGTGGCTGCCTTATTCCAATGCACTTTCACAGCTGTCACTGTGCAAGGCTCACTCATATCCTCTGCGTCTACAACATTCCCTGGAAGAGGCTATAAATGCAGCAGGATCAATGTCACACTCACCATCGGTTATCAGTGCTCTGCTTGTAAGGACCTTTCCCAGCATAAATTTGATTACTGCCAAGACAGTGCAAAGGATTCCACTTAAAACAGAGACACTATACAGAAAATCATCCTGGGAAAAAAAAAAAAAGAAATGTCATACATTAGTATGTCTTCTGGTCGTGCCCCATATATTAAATGATAAATAGTACTAGTTACTGTGCAATTAGTTGTGCCACTGGAGTATACAACCTGAGAAAAAAATTCCTGCCTTATGACTTCCATGGCAGATGGTGCTTATTTTGCTTGTATTGCCAGCTGCAATTCCTTTTGCAACCATAATTATTGACAGTACCAACCAAAAAGTTCTGAATTGACCCAACCTCCTCAGAATAGGGAGGTTATATACCTGTGGGGCTGAACACAGACTGCCAAGCCATCTAATGCCTAGTGCCATCAGTACTGGAGTTCCCACAGGCAGGAGGAAGGCTTGAGAATAGAATCCCACTTACCAGACCTTTGTTGATTTTTGGCGTAAGAAATAACCATTTAATATTTTTTCTGATTCTGCACTTGCTTTGGTTTTGTTTGGTTTCCTTCTTCTCAAGTCTGGTCTGAGCTACATCCACAAAACTTTTGCTACTGATGCGTGAAGTACAGCTTAGCTCTTTCTTAAAAAACAAGTTTTCCATGGACTTTAATTTCACAGAATTATCCACATTGCTTAATTTGCATGTATAACATGGGCTCCCCAGGCTCCCTTAAGAGAGAGCTGCATGTCTATGTAGGGCAAAGAAGGGTAACTAATTACTGTTTAACACACGTTCTCTAAAAGGTTGTCTGGAGGCACCTACCCCTTCCTGATAACTATTTTGTGTTTGGTTGGGTGGGAGGAAACTCTCCTGAGTGCTGACACACCACAATAAGGTGCCTAAAGGGAGTCCCTGTTCATTTTTCCACCTGAGGTGCAAGAGCCCACAGGCTGCAGAAAAACCCAAACAAGCTCTCAGCCTGCCTGCCATCTAACAACAGAGCTTTGAAATAGATTCATTTATTACTCTTAATAGAAGCTTTAATTTAAGCTGTTGCAACACCAGTACAAATAAAGGAAACAGCAAGAATATATTTCTTTTGTATCTGCAGGTCTAAGTAGGCCAGTGCCATTGGGACCTTGTTCCTGATTAAAACACTCCGACAAAAATCCCCGCTGATAGCAAATATTGTCATGATGATTCACCATCAGCTCCATCCATTTTCATTATTTTAGCAGCAATTCAAAACCCAAAGAAATCAAAAAATGGTTTTGAAATCTGCTTAGGAAGATGCTGGAAATTAGATTACTGGTATAATGTACTCACATCCCTAAATAAATCATTCAATATATTTTTATACAATTTTGTGTGTCATATAATTTTGAAAGTCTACTTCATTCGCTCTCAATCATGAGCTCATTCTCTCTAGAGCTGGTACAATATTGAGTATTAAGGCAAAATGCATTGAGGGAAAGAGAGTAAAATAGGAGCTGTGAGAACACAGAATTGAAGCCCTGGGTAAAGTTAGGATGAAAAGCATTTCTAAAATTATTTTAACAGAACAAATGGAAAATATGCAGCCAATTTTGGAGTGCTAGGGAAAAACTAAGGAAGGACTGGGAATATTTGCTTGCTGTCAGTCTAGCAAGGAAAGTTGGGAGCTTTCAGAAGGTCTGAAATGACAACAAAGCAAAGATTCAAAAGTCTGGAAAAGCTTTGCAAAACAACACTGGAAATTTGAGATCCTTGTCAAAATCATGCCTCTAAATGTTATGCATCTCTCTTAAAAATGTGTATTTTCAGTGCCCAAAAACTTAATTTTGATAGCCTGACAAATTCTGATTGGTTTTGAGATTTTAATCTAATCTCATCTAATGTTTCACCTAATATTTAATATACAACATATGTATAAGGCCTCAAAATAATCTGAAGCAGAATGCTGTGCTCCACTAACATACTCATCTCTATCCTAGCCTACTGAGCTGGCAGCACAGTGCCATTCCCACACTGCCCTACAGACTGTGAGCTTCCCCTTAATGTGTGAGTTTGGGTTTTCCTTGTTTGGGTTTTACCTTTGTTACAGTACCAGTGACAAGCAAACTTCCTGGCGATGCTCTCAACAGCACCAAGGCCCCTCACTCGCTAGCAATGTGTGAGGAGTGGCTGAAAAGAGCAGTGCAAAGGTGCAGACCTGATGTGCTCCCAGCCATGCACAGGCCAGGGGCTGGTCCCAGCCCTTCACAGGTAACAAGTGTTGGGTGCTTGTTCAGCTGAGCCATTGACAGCTCAATGCTGCATTTCTCCTGTGTCTCACTTGACACAATGACTCATTGCTCTACGACTACATGAGAGTTCTTTTTTCTGCATCACCTCACAGACCCTCCAAAGACTTAATGATTCCTCCCAGGCATCCGTACCTCTTGTCTTTGCCTTCCTCCTCAGCAAAGCACAAGCTTTGTCATTACACAGACTTGAGCCCTGTGGACCCAGTGGAGGTGACAGGGTAAATTACTTTTCTATCAACAGTTATGTTACTGTCAGCCTTAGGCTGACCAAAATGCAGTTTTCCTACACCTGTAAAATTCTTGGGTATGCACTTGCAAACCATTACAAATTCACATTGATACAGATGTTCAGAAATCCAGTTATTAATTCAAAATCTTGAAATAGTTATGCCTTATTTCCTATTCTATCATGCCAGGTTTCATCTTCTGTATGGCACATTATTTTGAGCTGGTACAGTTTATTCTTGTCATAGTGTATCACAAATTTTTTAAGTGAACTCAGTTATTTTTTTTCCTGAATGTGTCACTAAATTCACAGTATGTAGAAATGTGTCTTTCCATTTGTTCTGCTATACAGTTGTGATCTAAATGAGTCTAGCCACTCTACTGGAATCCAAGAATGACTTAAATGTGATTTCTGAATGAACTCGTGAATTCCTGAACAGGCTTTTTATAGAGAATACATATTCAGGATCTAGAAATTCTTCATAAGTTTAGAGTTTGTCTGTACTGAATCGCACTAAACAAGCTCCTTTTGTTGCTAATACTAATCCAATAACCTCTGATAAAGCAGAAGACCTGACAAATGAAAGCTCCATTGTTATCATAGCGGACACAGGAAGAGAAGAAGTTAGAAAAACTTGCTCTGAATGCAAACAACTCAGCAGTTTCACGCTGTAGAACTGTGCCAAACAGATTTGCAGAAGATGATTTTTTTCCCCCATCTCTAAACCCCTAAATCTAACCAGTATCCAAAATCACCATCTCCAGTTGTGTGCAGCTTTTCGCACGAGCCACAGGGAGGCGGCAGATCCCGCAGGAACTGAGTGCACGCTGCGTGAAGACAAACAGAAGAGGGAAAAATCTTTTGAACTCACTTTCCTCAGTACTTCCCTGTGTTTTCTGCATGTTCGGGCACCAAAGAGCTGGAAAAAGAAGAGTGAAGCTACTTGGCAGTAACAAGAAGGTTTTGCAGGTGTAACAGATCAGCCCAAACCAGGCGGGCTGTTGTGATGGCCAGCAGCATGAACAGCCTGGCGGTGCATTGCCTGAGCAGGTGAGGGTGGAATAGGAGAGAAACAGCTAAAATATGCTGCCTTGGCACTTCTCTGATGCACTGATCAGAAGCTGGAACTGGTTTAGGACAGCAGGATTCAACAAATTACCTGAGGGAGGGCTGCTGTGGGCTAGGCACCTGGGCTGGAGCTGAGCCTGTGGAGGTGGCCAGGCGGGATGCACGGCTGGCAGACGTGCTCTGCTGCAGTGCTATGGGCTCTGAAGAGTTAAACAAGTCATACTGTGGCTGTGAAATGATTCCCATAAAACTAACTCATCCTTTGGAGAAATGAAGGAAAGAAAAGCCATAATGAAGACCTAAATTAATAAAATAAGCCTGGCCATCTGGCACCTTCTCCCTCTGGATCTTCCCGGAGCCCTGCCCTCTCTGTACCCCTTGCCTTCCCATCTGACAGTCATTAGGAGCACGAAGCACATCCAGCCAGACTCACTGTACAAGTCCTTGGTATTATTTTAATTAAAGCAGCAGCAAATTGTGACAGATGATAAAAATTTAAATTCTGATCATTTCCATATGATAAAAGCTTCTCAGTGCAGTAAAGAAAACTCCTTCCTTTTTGATTTCTTTTCATTATATTCCCTCATCACTACTACACTGTACATGACACCTTAATTAAAGGACACATATATCTGATTAGATGGCTTCATATTTAATCCAGCAATGTACATAAAACAAGATGCCCATCCTGGATTGCCTTCTCATTACACAGCACTCTAATAGCTACAATGTCTTAAGATTTATTTTATGCTGTGGTTTTATGCTTGCTTTCCAGAAAGAAACCTTTTCTAGGATGCTCTTTTACCTTTCCTAGGAAAGGAATAATAGAAATCAGCAGGCAGCCTTCCTCTAATTCATCCAAACATTGTCCCCACCAGTGCAGCTGAGAAGAAGTGTGTGACAACAGTTCTGTCCCTGCTTTCAAGGATTTCACCAAAAGCAGCAACAATCTTATGGCTGAAGAAAAAATTAGTTGATTATGATGGGACTTTTATCTTTTTCTGAGTCTAATGTAGGAAAATAACCAAACCAAACCAAAACAAAACAAATACCTCACAGGGTTCCTCCATGCTTGGTTTATTAGGTGGAGATATTTTAATCCAATTCCCAGCCTAGTAACTAAGTTTCAGCTGACTTGTGTTCCTAATATTTTCCTAGAATGCATTTTGCTGATTCTGACCCTAAAACTTAGCCTGGATTTCATATATTATTTCTACCATCTCCCCTCTGCCCACTCTCCTTTAGTCACAGTCCTTTCACTTCCACTTTGGGGACGTAAAAATGTTCTCATTTCACCTGAATTGTACAGTGTTGAGCCAAAAGATATTCACTGGTATGGGAGGAAGCAGGTATATCCAGCGTTCCTCCCCAGTGGATACAACACATAAAATATTACGATTAAAATCTATGTGTGACCCTCCTCTCTGTCCTTCCTCAGTTGCTCATTTTAGTGCAATCCCAAAACAAGCTGTTTTGCCCACCTCCAACAGTGCAGTTTTCCTTCCACTCTCCTGCCTTCTCCTCAGCTTCCTCTGTGAACCAGCCAAAGGCCTGGTTCTTCCTCACTCCTGCAGGAGTTGGGAATTCTTGTACCACCTTCTTTATGCCAATTTTTCTCTTCCCAGAGAATCTGGTGTCTCATGATACTTCACCTCTCCTCTGCTGAGCCTCACTCATCCTGGCTGAGGAAGCAGGGACATATTTCTGGAATGATACAGATGCTGTTGGCTGGAGCAAAGTCATGGCTGGCCCAAACTGAGCTGAGTTTGTGTTGTTAAACATTAATTTTGCCCATCTCTGCAACTCACCATCTGTCTCACAGATCCCAACAATGACCCTTTTTCAGTCCAGGTGACCAGTCACCGTCCTCCCCAGTGCCCGTCAGGTTCTGCTCCCACCCTGCTCCCCATCCCTACCTTCACATGCTTCCCACTCCCTCCCTCTCCTCCAGGTCCCTTAGCAGCTGTCGTGTCATCTGGGCACACTTGGCTGTAGGATCACTAAAAGTCCCTCTGCAGAACATGTTACTTAGTCAAAAAGGACTGGCTTCCCTCTTCTTCCCCTGAAGGATTGTTACAATACAGACAGTAACAGATATTTCTAGTACAAACACTTCTAAAAAAAAGAAAAAAGTCCAAATCTCTATCACACTTTCTCCAAGCAATAAATAGTTTATGCAATCAGTCTAAAGGGAGCTCCTGGGAAGCCGGAGGGTCTCGCTCACTGCTGAACTTCAAAAGGAATAGGAGTTTTAATTGCACTCCACTGTCAGAAAACAAACCAACAGCCCAGTCTCTGACTCACTCAGGAGACAGTCTCTTCACATGGAGATACAAAGATCTATTATTAGTACAAAAAAAAAAAAGTCTTACGAATGTTTAAACTTATTTCTTTGGTGTGACAAAGCAATTCCCCAGCACAGAATGTTTTTTCAAGAAACAGATAACAAAGACAGGGTGTACTGAATGCCCTGGGATGGCACCGAGGCCAGGAGCTGAGGGACTGTGAGCTCCAGAGAGCTCTCATAGGCGACCTCAGGACTCCTGCAAAGGGTCTGCGTGAACCTTTAACATCACTTGTGCTTCCTGTCTTCCCAGGATTCATCCACATTGTTTTAGCAGTGAACGGTTATAAAACATAATTTCAAATGGTATTTGCCCTCTCTCAGCAGAGTCTCCCTAGGGAGACTGACATTTTTCTGATGAGTAGGGAACTGAGACCAGCAATACATTTCACATCACCTACCAAGTAGCAAGTAGTCATCAGTTTTTCTTTGTTATCACTCTGAGGTAAAGTCTGACAGTAAGGCTTTCCAAAATTCACCTGAACAAAGAATGAAGTTATGTTTTTCCTAACCCTGGCTTATTCACTAGTTCAAGCATCCACAACATTGCCAACAACCTGCAAGAAGCACATGTATTTTAGACCAAACTCCAAACTATACAGAGCAGGTAACAATTGTAAAGCAGGATTCTATCATATAATTTATGTATATGGCACTTTGATTTGAAATGGCAAGCAATAAATTATATATAAGAGATTAGAAATGTATAGGCAAGTATGTACAAGGACATATGTGTATGTAATGACAAGTATTTTTTATATTGCTATTGACCTATAATTCAGTTGTTGGCATCATTAAATGTATTTATACATTTATGATGGGTTTATTTTAAACTATTAAATTAGTAAATAAATTAGAACTCACAAAGCTACACTGTGCCACCCCTACCTTCCCATTTCAACTGTAATCAATATCATGATAGTGTAACATATGGCCTAATTTTTCAAGTGGTTTCATTTATAAAAGCATTGGAGGCATCACATCAGATGGGCTGCATGTCTTTTGTACACAAACTGATTATATTTTTCCTTCTTTGTTCTGCAGGAAATGTCACAAATATGGCATGATGCTTGCTTACTCTTGCAAAAAAGTGTCCTTTGCCATACTAATGAGGACAAATGCCAAGCTGCATTGACATTACATGTGTTATACTATTACCCAGGGAAATGCAAGCAGTAACTGAATAGTAAATGGATATTGATTTACAACCCCAGGTGAAATTAAAACAGCCATTCTCAGTGTGGCTGGGTTGGGCTTTTTGAGCTTTCTTTAAGGAACAAGGAAAGGTCTACAGATTCTTTGTGGCAATAGTAAAAATAAAGCACATCATTTGCACAACTTATATTTGTACTATTGAAGATTATCTAGTAATGGCAGGATGAGGGTAAAGGGGCAAATGATAAAGGTTTTTTGATCATGGAGATGACAAGCACTAACAATAGCAAATGCGGACTCAAAACAATGCTTAAAATCTGTGCTCAATTTGAGTTTGAGACTCCTTTCTCAATGTATTAGCAAAATGTCAAAAAATCACTAAAATTTACATAGAAATCCAAGTGTGATGTCATTGGGAGTGTGAATATCACTATTCCTCCTCATTTGTAGTGAAATGTGTGTGCACCAAATCCTCAGAGACAGCATTGGCTGTGGATACAGCTCTCTGAAACATCAATAAAGGAATGGTAATTCCTTTCCCTAGTGGGAATTATCTTATTATGGACAACATGGGTTGGAGAACAAATGCTGCAAGTAACAATAGGGGAAATATCCTGAACCTAGGAGAAAGCAAACCTTATTAAATTATTTGAGTCAACAAGAAGTGATTCTATTTTGGGTTCAACACTCAACATTGTCGGGAAAAAAAATCTTAAATTACGTGATCTGAGAAATATTCATTTAAAATTAACTGGAAGGGTAAACAGAATGAAGGGCTTCTATTCCAATGTCAAACACTGATTAGCTTTGTAAGTCAGGTGTATTGAACAACAGCTAAAATTATCAGAAATTTCAATTCCAAACACTTCAGAAAGAAGAGCAGCTGGCCTACTTATTTTAGCACTTATTCCAGCAAGTGTAATAGGAACAAAGGAAAAAAGAGAGAGACAGGGAGAGGAAAAAAAAAAAGACAAAGATCTGATCAGTGAAAAATATTTCCTTAGGGATCAATGATAAGAAACTGAAACAACTGCAGCATGTTGAAGCAGACCCTTAAAGAACAAAGATTCCCAGCTGTATAAAAAATAGGGCAAGAACACAGAAAGGAGTGGAATTTGTAAGGTTCCCACACATTATTGACACATCTCTCCCTTCTGCAAAAAAATTTGTTTTCTTTGGATTTTGTGATCTTTCCAATTTTTTTTGAGTTTTCCAGGTGTACAATAGCACGTCCACAGCTACTCTCATTGCAAACACACACATAGTGTTTGGGCAGATCCACTCTACAGCACATGCAGAGAAAGTCTAGGACAGCGTCACTTAAAAATTCTGGGAATGGTTGGGGGCACTGTATGGGCTCTATACAGCACATATACCCCTACTTTCTACAAGAAATCTTACCCAAATACCTCAGCATCCCAGTGATAGGGTAAGAACAGGAGAGAAACAGCAAGATTTCCTTCAAAACCAACATGTTCCGAGACAAGTGGAAAATATCATCACATCTCTAAATTCACAAAACGAGAAAGCTTTAATTAAAAATATTTTCAGGCAAGTGAGAATGGAGGCCACAGCTTGATAAAGTGACTTGCATGTATGTGTTGATGTAGGGCAGAAACTGCCTCTACATACACACCCACACACAAATTGCCATCAGAGGATAATGAAGCTTCTCTTCGAATTCAAGCTGAGGTTACTTAAAAGACAAATCCCCTCTGGAATTGACATGAAAACTTTATTCTCATCATTTACTCCTCTGTCCAAAAAACAGAGACTCATAATTTGTATTTTCAATGCTCACAAAAAGCAATGTCCAAATCATCAAAGATGTAGGAGAAAAAAAATCCATTCCACTTCTCACTGAATATTTTCAATATTGGCAGTTTCCAGACTTTTTGGACAAATAGATCTCTTTAGTTCCAATATTACTCCTCTATCTACCTTATCACCAACCCTGCAAGTTAATTCATTTAAAAACATACACAATTCTATGGATCATTGTTGGAGAACACTGCTCTACATCACAAATACTGAAAAGACCAGGACAAGGGGGTTTATTTTAAACCCTGAGGATTAATATATATCTCAATTACTTGAAAACGAACTTTTCCCCATGACAGTAAGAAATGCATAATTAATACAAATACAGAGTTATATAGTAAGTGTGTAATTAATTCTCTGGCCAACTCTCCTGACACAGAATGCCAGTTTTCAGGGCAGGCTTCTTTTTAATCATAATATAAATATAAATTCTGTGCACAGGGAAAACCATAAGTTTATCTAATAATGACAATTTCTCAACTTGCTGTTAACTGCAGGAGATGAAATCTACAGTTAAAGTTCTCTAAAAATATCAATTCAATGCTCAACAGTAATTTGCAAAAATGAACATATTGCAAAAATCCCTGGTGACCCCTATACTTGGAATTCTGTGGGCTCTTCAGGCTTCCTCATGTAAAATGGAGATAAAACTAAAAAGAAAGGTATGAAGAAAGTAAATGAAGACCAAAGATGGGCCTGACCCAGTATGGCCACAGTTGCTGTTGCTTAGAGAAAACACACACACACCCAGGAGTCAAACACTTGTCATTAAACTTACCCAAGTTCTTTTAAACTAATTAATCTATCTAGTCATTCGTATCCTGCCTTTCAGGCTGTATCAGGAGTATTGTCATTCACAGGGTTTCAGCAAAATTACATTCAGCGTGGGATAAAAGAGAATTCAAATATGTGACTGGAAAGTGTCTGACTGAGCTGAACCTGAGCTCCTGCCCCGTAAATTAAGCAGCACCTCTCTGTAGTCTCACAAGAATCTGTGGACATTTAAGACCCTTCCAGGATGAGGCAGTCGAGCTGGAAATGTCATTAATGTGTAAACCTGTCATTCTCTTCTTGGTTCTCTGAATTCTGCTGAGGATCACCAAACCTGCAGCAGAAACCATGTGAAATGACAACAATACTGAAGACTCATGTTTCTAAATGCCCACATAAGCTCAAAACATCTGGAAGAGTATTTCAAATTATTTCTTAGTCATGTGATTTTTATATTCTTTCTTACTGCTAGTATTTTCATGAAAGCAACCCTTCCAAGATCCAGTTTAAGGACAACAGAATCTCTGCATTAAAGAATTCCTAAATTCTTTCCAAGAAAATATCTTTTTTGTAACATGCGTATTAAGAACCAACAGATACAAAACTGAGGTATCTCATACACAACAAGAAATACAGCGAACTTCCTCTAATTATTCAGAAGTCACTGACAAGGCTTTTAGGGTTTTAATCATAATTACTTCCAATTAGCAAGCAGATACTTAATTGGTCAGACTGTTTATTTGCTTAAATTAAACTTGACCATATCATACTATTTTCTCCAAAACTTACTCAAATTAAAATGAACTCAGAGAAATTATGACAAAGTTGCTGAAGTTTACCACAAATTAAGATGTAAAAAGGGACTTTATAGTTTTGAGAATGATGCAGTCAGTCATGTTGCTCTGCATTATTATCATTAGGTTAATCTTGACTCCCCCACAAACAGAGCAATGCATTCCAAACCAGCTCCATCTGCAAGGCTGACAGTACTAGCTTTGTGTTCAGCATCTGAGCACCATTTTCCATTTGGGTTTTAGCCACATTATCTCCCTTGAAGTTGAAGTCACATGGCTAAAATTTCACAGGATCCTTTACAAAGTACCCACATCTTCAATGACCTTCGCTTCACCAAAGAGCAATAGGATGTAAACTCTACCCAAAAAATCATGCGACTGTGACTCACATGTGAAGGTTTTGTTGAAGTATACATCCTTTTAATCTAGTGCAGAACTTTTCCCCCTAGTTTTATACCAGTTTGGGACACCAGTGGAGTTACACTACCTTGCTCACACCACAAGGATACTTCCCTGGTCTTAGAATAGCACGCTAATATGGAATCCCAGTGACACAGAAATCACCATCAGAAAATATCTCAGGTCACTATTTTGATGCAGAACTGGTTACTTCCCTGCTAAGCAAAATTAGCAGAAAACACTGCTCTATTATTTATCCACATATGTCCATACATTAAAGCTAAATTACACGGTAAGGTATTACAGAAATTACTATTATTAGCAGTTAGCTCATCAGTGGTCCAAGAAACAGAAGATAGCACCCTGGATAAAGGAGTAGAGACAGAAACTTCTCTCCCTTACTGATTTATTTTGAGAAGATTTCCACTCTGCTCAGATGTTAATGATACTGCCTGGGCAGCTGCAGATTAACTGGGAATACACTCAATAAACAAAACCCCAAACAACTGGGAAGAATGATCATTTCTGCTGAGACACTGAGCAGCTAAGGGAGCAATGTGCAACCAGAAAATCAGCATCAGGTTCATGCACAGCCAGAGCAACTGGAAAGGTTTCTATTGGACAACACCCTTTTCCCCCAACTATTTTTAATGTTGGCAACCCTCAGGCATTTTACCCCACTGGCCGTGACTTGCAGCAGTGATGCTGTTCTCTCAGCCTCCCCATTTTTCAGTGTTATTCTTAGTTTACACAGAGATTTTTCACCTGTCACACAACCCCTCCTGAATCAGTTTCCTGCAGTGAGATGTACTGAAAGACTTTGAATTTAAATTCCTTGCTATGTTATTTAAGAGACATTGAACAATAGTACCACTGCTTTTCATCCCATGCTCCAACCTACTTTCCAAGCAAAATTGCAAGGTATGAAAAACCTTTAAGTGTGTTCATGTGGCTTTTACCCTACAGTAGTCATCCACAGTCCGTGCCTGGCCAGATACATCTTTCAAACTGTTGATAGCACTTGAGTGCCTAAATGAGTGAGCACAGTCACAGGAACGGAATTATCTATCAGTGTTCTGATACAGTTTCAAATGGAAGCAGTATCCACCCCAACTTTTACCGACTCGAAACAGATTTAGCACACCAAACTGAATCCAAGGCAGTCTGTGAAAAAAAGGGATCTGTACAAATCATTCTTACAGGACACTGAAAATGCAATGGGATGCTCTTTTCAGGGATATCCTTCTGTAGTTCTGATTGCGTTTTTTTTTTTCCTACTGTAACTTTTTTAATTTAAAAAATTAAAAATGAGTGTGTAGAATATCCCTGCAAATCACAGAAAATGTTTATAATGCATGTAGGAGACATTTCTCCCCTGTAAGAAATGGAGCCCGAAACTGTAGACAGAACCCATAATGATGGAAAAGTGAGATATAGATGATACAAGTTTTAAATTTTTGTTCTAAATGTTGTTTTAAATGTTTTGTTTTGTCGGAATTCTTAGGGCATTTGCTCATAATGAAGTAGACTGAGACATCCAAATTAATCTGATCCATGCTACCATAAATTCACCAAATTGGTGTTTTAATTATCATTGCAGCCTCCCTTTTCCCTTCTGCTTCCCTGAGTCAGCACTATATATTACATTTTCTCACTAAACAGGAGTTAAACTGTAGCCAGATGCACCATTTGGGTACAGACAAGTTAAGAAGTTGTCCTTTAGCTGGTCATCACAGTAGGGTCTCCCCTCACCCCTACCTGTCTCTCCTTCAGCCTCACTGGCACGATGGCACCCATACCCGCTCTCTAACCCAGTTCTGTCAAAATGTTTGGGTTGAGTTTGAGAACTTCTTACTGGAAGTGTTCAAGCTAACCCAGATCGTTTTGACAGAACCAGGCTGGTGAACTACATGTGCTGTTGTCCTGGCAAAGTTGAGGAGGAAGTAAATCACGAAGACTGGAAAAGACAGAAAGTCAAATGCAACAAGAACATGAATCAGCTGCAGTCAAACAATGCACCTGGTTCCAATTCATGATGTGTAACTCATCTTTGCCCGAACTTCACTAAACTACTGAAAATAAGTTTCTGTAATTGCCTGGCTTCCTGGAAATTTCCATGAGGGCACAGGACCCACTAGGTCGTCTGCCCTGCTAACAGAGGGTAAAAAGATGGAATTCCATTTTGGCTTTTTTTTTTTCCAGCTCTGCCTCCAACTCCTGGTTGAAAGGAAGGAGTTTAGGTTTCTGTTTAGTGCCATGTTGAGAATGGCACTTGGCAAGGTGACCCTAGATGCCAAAGATTGAACACATAACTGGACCAAACTTCATGAGAGCTGAATACAAAAGCTCCAAGTTAGGTTGTCTACAACAACTGAACTGAAGCCTCATTTTGTTTAAGCACATTAGGAAGAATCTTGTGGGAGTGGAACCATTGCCAGGTGGCTTTCCCAGTGAGCAGCTGGTTTGGATGAGCAGAGCTCAGAGAAGTTAATATCCAGTACTGAAAGGAAGCAAGCAGGACAGGACAGAGCAGAGCTGAGAGAAAGACCACTGGGAAGAGCTGCTCTACAGGCCAGGTAGGGGCTGGCTTTCACAATGAAAAGAAAGCAGAGAGCAGGAGAAAAGCCCTTTGTGATGCTCCATGGTGAGCCAGTCAAAAAGCCAGCTCTTTGACCCAGCATGCTCTCCTCACCTGTTTCATTCCTGCTACTTGTACATGGCTCTGGAATTGGAGGCAAGAACTGGAAAACAAAAAAATGAAATCCAAAACCACATTTTTTCCACACTGAAAATAGAATACTGTAGCCATTGGAGTAGGAAACCATTCTTCTCATAAAATTCTACTGCAGTCATTAAGCACAGAGATGCCTCCTCTGTAAGTGAACTCTTACAGTCCCATGTAAAAAGCTTTAAGTGGTTACACTGAGAAAAATTTGGGGTTAAGCCTATAAAAACTCATAAAGATTAGACTCTATCACATAAGGAAAAAATACTGCTTGAATCCTAGGACCAGTATGTGCAGCCAGGTAGAAAATGCACCTGCTAGAGCTTTGCAGAGTTCAGGGGGGCTGCTGAAAGGAGACACTGGCATTTCTCAGTCTCACTGGCAGGGCAGGGAATAAAGAACATTTGAAGGAACAGGAATCACCTTACCACTTCTGGAAGCACCTTCTTCGCAAGATCGTGGATGGCTTTGATCACAATACATATAGATGACAGGAGGAATATGACACCCAAAATAACACAAGCTCTGGGGAAAAAATAGACAAAAATAAATAGAAATGTTAAGAAGGTATTTGAAGCTGCCAACTCTCCCACTGCTGTGGGTAACAGAATATTAATAATAAAAAAATGTCTTAAGGAGCTAAAAATAGAGACTTAAATTAAAGAACAGAATGAAATGTCCAGTTCCTCTCTGGTTCTTAAAACCTGGATTATGTATGAGAAGACAGGGCATACCAGATGATGTTTCTGGGCATACCAGATGATGTTTCTTTCTCTCTGATATTTCAGAGAGAAAGACCTGCCACTTCTGCTCCTGATGATTTATCATAGAGTCCTCTAGAGATCTGTTTATCTTTATTTGTTTGTTTTGCTAGGATCTCCCATTAGAAATAATCAAGGGAGCTTCATTCTCTTTACCAAACCAGGACAGATGTTTTGTAAATCTGGTCAGCAGCACAACAGAACCTGAAACATCTGTTTCCTTCCCAAATCTCCAAGAAAAAAATATTTTAAGTGCAAATATTAAAAAAAACAAGTGCCTCCCTTTGTAGGCTGTCCAAGATGCTCTCAATACCTAATTAAGGGGCAGTTTCATCAGATTAGATGCTGGGCAGAATTAGACTCTCTCCTCCTGCTCTGCAGAGCTTACCACCCATTCTTACAAAAAAGGCAAACAAATGCTTAGTGAAGAGAACATAAAGTAACAGACAATATTTTGCAGAGAATAATGAAGTTTTGGGTAGGTCAGACACACTGAGACTTACAAAGCACATAATGCATACTCAGAACTTCACAATAAAAAAGAAAACCCTTGCTTTTGTTCAAACATACAGACTAGTACTACTCTGAGATGGTGTTCCTTTTGCTGTGAAATACTACATATAAGGCTTTGGTTTCCTCTACACCAATAATTATATCCATTCTATTACAGTGTTGCTATATCTGTAACTCCATTTTACTAACAGTTCTTTGTATAAAAATCTGTTACCACAGATATACAGTAAGAGCAATTTAAACATTTAAAGTATGAAATAGTTAAGAAGTGATATCTATATGTACATTTTTTTCTTCAAAAGCTGTATTTCCTTTGTTATTCATCTGTTGGTACCTGTCTGGCAGCTCAGGTAGCTGATGCTATAGTTATTCCCATAGCACACTACTATTTTCACCAGCTCAGCCATCAGGGCCATGTGGGCGTTGGCAGCACATGCCATGTTCACAGCAATCTCCATCCCAAGGCTGGAGTGGAACTGGCACTGCCCTGCCTGGCTCAGAGGATGCAGCAGCAGTGGTACAGGTGAGGAGCTGGTCATTCTACCCCCCAACACAAGTGACACTAAATCACACTGTGGACAATCCAAACAATCCTACAGACAGCTTCTCAGTTAAGGGGCTGCCCTTCTCCAGAGGAGTGCAGACAACACAGAGGCTCACATCCTTCCCAGGAACAGAGTGGTACTGCCGGTGAGGTACTCAGATAGGAAAACTCTGCTACACCTATTTTAAGGTCGATGTTTAACACCATTGTACTAACTTGCAACACAATCCTCATTCTTGTTAAACATAACCTGTTGTAAAAAGGCAGGTGGAAAAGGCTTGAGACAGTCTGCTGACCCCAGAGTCCTTCCCCTGGGCTCAAACACAGAACAGAAATCTGGCCCGTAGTCTGTGACAGAGGAAGAAACTCACAGAATGGATTCTCTGCAATCCTGCAGCCAGAGATGATCGTTAAATGTTCATACAGATGAGACAAAAGTTCATCTCCCAAAAAGAATGACTAAAATCAAATATTAGTGGGATTTCCATTTTCTATTACACACTTGTGAGCAGGTCCCTGTTCTGCAATAAATTCTTTTAAGAGGTTTGTAGCTTCACTCTATCTGAACGCAGAGTTCACAGACCTGTCTGTGTAACACAATGCAGAGACCTGTCTGGAGCCTCTTGAACTGCTTTTGTTAAACTCCAAACTTCTCTGAACTATCTTTATGCATTACTTCTGTAATATTTAGCACTGCCATAACAGAAGAAGCTTATGTTGCACAATCTTTCACAACAGATTTTGTTGTGACAATGGTTTTTTTTATTTATTTATTTTATGTAAAGAATCATATACTAAAGGTTCTGCTCATTTACCTGGGACAAATGCAAGTGTGAAGTATCTTAGAACTGGTCCACAAAAGTTGGCTGACTTGCCTAAGGCCATTTGCTGAGCCAGTGACAGGTTGACATAAGATACCTATACTTCCTGTGAGAATATGCTGACATTTTTGTCTGAAAGTAACTCTGAAAGACAAGGTATTCTATCACTCCCAGCAGGCTTAAACCCACACAGCCAGAAACCTGTGAGCTGGAAACTATGGATTACACTTCCTCATGGCAGTATGTGTCGTTGAATGCCGAGGGTATGGGAAAGAGAAGACAGCAAAGCATCATCACCTTCCCTTAACTTACCTTTTATTGTCTGCATACTTCCGAGAAAGACAGGCAAACATTCCCTAAGGGGAATGCCACTGGTTGGATTCAGTTCTGACATAAATTGGAGAGTTTGGAGTTATCTCTGTAAAGTCTCCAACCACTCAAGCCTAACAGCAAATATTTTGCATCTTTGCCTATGCCAGAAGATACACAAAGACTTCAGCAACCTCGATCTGCTTCTCTTATTCTCAAGATCAGTTTTACTCTGGCTAAAGAATTCCCATACACCTACTTAACCAGAAATAGCTCAAGTAGAAAGAAGACAAGCAAGATGATAATAACAAAGACAAGGTTATTAATAGCAGACAGAAATGCACTCTTAGGTTTGAATCAGCATTCAGTCATGATATTTAGCAAGCCTAGCTCCCCCTTTATATGCTGGCTTTTGGAATCCAGAGCCACGTAAAATTCATGAGTAATGACAGTAGTTTAAGTGCAAAAGTATATGTTTCTTGTCTTCTTGAGTGTCTCAATTTATCTGCAAAACCACTAGAACACAACATTGCATAGCGTCTTCTTTCAATCTTATTTGCAAGAAAAAAATAATTTCTAACTCCAAATCATACAAAATTCAACTAAAAATTTACAAAACAAGAAACCTCCAAAAATTAATCTGAATAACTGTAGTACATAATAAACAAATTGCAATTGGTTATTGTAAGTTTGCTCTACTTTCACGGTATTGGACCGCAAAATTTTTAATGCAAGCCTTGTTACTTCCATCTGCTGACAATTACTGCTGTGTAACTAAATAGTGTTTCCAACTGCACACGAAGGGTGTTAGTGCCAAGGTGGCTAGCAAATCCAATTTCATTAATAACATTCAATTAAATTAGATGAGCCAACTGCCATTCCTAAACAGGTTCAAGTCAACTCAGAAGTACCCATAAAAATTAATGAGAGGAGTTATACAGCGAGGTTTCACTGATTTTAAAGATATTCCTGACTTGTAATCGCCGTGGTGTAGTAAATGCTCCTCAGTCTCCAGGTTCTCCATGATGACTGTCAGCAATTCAGACACTCTGGAGTAGCTGGGGCTCCACCTAACGCCCTCATATTCCAGAATATTGGTATGTTCTTGCTAAGACATGAGGAGGGTATTTTTTTCAGCAACCCAACAAGATGGACAGATCTCCAGGTATCCTATGCTACCCGTACCCCTTACACCTCCAGCACCTGTTGAAGATCCTATACTTATTTTACACCCATTTCTGCCTGAGTTAGTGTAAGAGCTTCCCACTAAATATTTACTAAATCATTACAGTTATAATTGATCTATAATGCAAAATAATTGATTGCTACAGGTTTGACAGGCAGCAGGAGAGACCTATTGAAGAAAGTGCGAATCTGAATTCTCCCTCAGTTCCACGTAATATATTACTTCTAAAAAGAAAAATGAACGGAGAGAGTTTGGTCAAAACATTTTAAAACATAATGGAAAAGCATTGTTTGATTTTCAGAAGAAATGAGCTTTCTGGAATCTTTCAGAATGTAGTATATTTTAAAGAATAACAGACTAATTCAGAAACAAAAAGGTGAGAGCATCTCTGATATCCAGGCAACAATCAACTTTTAAGTCAACTAAAACTCAAACTTCCAAATTTTTTTTTATTAGAGCAATGACACGTGGAAGGCAAGAGTAATTAAAATTACATCATTATATTGTCAGTAAAGAGAATTCAATATTACAAATTTAACAGTGAAACTACCACATCTTCTTTAGTTTGCTGGGTGTCAGTAGCAGATCATGATCTGCCAAAGATACTTCTTGATGTGTTTTTGATATGGTATTTCTATCTGCAAATCCATGAGATAATATAAAGTACAATTCATTGTATTAAAAATTAACTCATCAATTTTGTCAACTTTTCAGTATTACTTTGTCACAGATGAAACACACTGTTAAATTGGTTGTACTGCAGCCTCAGGCATTGTGAATGAAATTATTTGCACTCTCAAAACTGTCAAAAACTTTACACAGCTTTTGAGCTTTGGGTACTGCCAGTTCACTCCTAGAGGAATTCAGACGTGTATAAATCCTAAAAACTAAAGCTTGGTTCTGGGTGTGCTACATCCTGGAAATTTCCAAGACATTCTTCTGAAAGCAGTATTACAACCCACATACAACTCGTTTATATTTATACAACCCTATGAATATCCATTTTGTATTACATCAGTCCTGGATATTTGCACTCACATCAATCAAAACAAGATCAATGTAGCTGCATTACATGACATACAGCTGCCATCTCATCTTTTCCATAACATATTCACTGTATGGAGCTCTAATAAACATAATTCTTCATTTTGATGACAAATTCTCACAACTCATAACTAAACCAGAAAAGGAAATCAATCACTGTGAGCACCTGATGGTCTTTCCCTTAATCAAAAATTTGTCACTTTGCATAAGTTAATGGCTTTTCAGCAGGTAGCTATGAAAAGTACTGAGATTCAGGGATTTCCACCCCCACAAACTGTCAATTTTCAAGCTGCTATTAGTAAGTTAACTTTTTTTTCCTCTTTTTATCACAGAATTAATTTCCTAAGGAGAGTATGTCAAATTATTCAATTCATTTGCATCTAGCAGATGGAGCAAAACAGCCTTATAATTCATGGATTTAGCCTTAATTCTATCTTATATTTTACAATTAATTGTTACGATTCCCTACAGGGAGTGATAAGAATAAAATTCTGTAATATTTTCATAATAGAAATAAAGATTAATCTCACTCAGATTTCTGTGGTGATTAATCTTCAATATGATGAAGGAATTTTACCTTTAGCATGGCTCTTGCCAAGCACTAAATACCCTTTACATGAATTGGCCCTTCCAGCCGAAGAGACTGCTCTTCAGTGTAAGCAGCAGTCAGCTTGAAGTGAGACTGCAGATTTAGATTCTCAGCTACTTGTTTTGTAACATTTTATAAAAAAACCCTATATATATAATAGTAGTGAAATTGCAAATACATGCTGAGTAACAAGCTCTGCTATATACTACCTCAAAAAATATCTGGGGTAAGCTACATAAGGGTGATTGGTAACAGAGTTTTCCTCATATCAACCGACTGCTTTAAAATACCAAAGTAAGAGGTTTCCCTTCTTAATTATCTTCCTCCTGTCTTTGTGGCAAATGGAATACAGCACCACAACACCAACATCAGTTTGTAATGAAGCTCTTGGTTAATCTGCCCTCACCTGCAGCAAAGGTGGTGCAACAGAATTAAGGATTCAGAAGAGATAAGTGATGCATGTGAATGCAATCTGCAAAAATGTGTTAACTTTCTCTTAGCAGCTCATGGAGACAGTTGTTTTGGGGCAGTGGGGAGGAAAAAGGGCCTCATGCACTTGGTAGTTTGTCTGTTACGTCCTGGATCTTATTTTACCACCACACTTCAAGTTCATTGAGATAGTCCCTGAAACGTGATGACATCATGTGGAATAAAACAAGTTTGTCAGTAGCAGTCTAATTACTTCCCACTTTTGTTAACATATGGTACAACTAAAATGCAATATTAGAAGCCTAATCTTCTTGTCAAATACTGGGCTATTCTCCCACCATTTTTATTCACTGCAGTATCTCAGACTACTTACCCTTTTTTGATTAGATGAGTAATTTTGCTTTTTACTACTTTTACCAATATGAAGAGGCTTGCAGAATAATAGAACAGCCCAGGTTGGAAGGGACCTCCAAAAATCATCTGGTCCAGCCTTTCAAGGAAAAGGGACCCTAGATGAGATTCTCTAACACCCTTACCAATTGCATCCCACGATCTACCACGTCCATGGGGAGGCTGTTCCAGTGACTGACTGATCTCACTGTGGAAAATTCTTTCTTGTATCAAGATTTCTTACCTTATTCGCTGAAAACATTTTCATAACTTCAGCTGAGCTACAGAAGTAAACATGACAGAGAGAACTGAGAAAAAAATCATTATATAAACCACTAGCATTTGTCTTAATATTCTTGAGGTAGAAACTCTATTGTCACATTTGCAAAGCTGCCATCTAAACGTGGTTCAGTTCCTCATCCAATTCTCTGGCAGCCACAATACTATAAAGAAAAGATAATACTTCTAATTTCTACATATATTCTTGTTACCCTACTAGAACCAGTTTACTCTATTTTAATTCTGTATTTCCATGATTGTTAAGAATCTTACCATTATATATCTTCCTAAGAGAAATGGGGTTTCCACCCTGGAAATAGTGGAACAGTTTCCCAGAGAGGTTGTGGAGTCTCCATCCTTGGAAGTTCTCAAGACCTGACTGGATAAAGTTCTGAGTAACCTCTTCTGATCTCACAGCTGTCTCTGCTCTGGGTAAGAGCCTGCACTAGAGACCTCCTGAGGGCCCCTGCAACCTGGATTATCCTGTGATCCTATTAATTTTTATTCACAAAATCTTTAACTCTGCATGTTCTGTCAAGATCTTTCAGCACTAATGGCTCCTAATGGCCCACAGAAAAGGAAATGCTAAAATCTCTACAGGCTGTTTTCACCACTGGAATGAAGAGATAACGTTAAAAATATTACTTTGCAGGGTACTGTAACTTCACATTAAAATGAGCTGCAGGCCACTGAGAGCAATACGAGCTCTAAACCCAGGAGTAATGTGAGCTTTTTCAGCAAAGCTGAGCAAATCAGTTTTATGATGGATACAGGATTTAATCTCTGAATAAACCCACCAAGGAAACCTCTAGAGTTTAAGTAAGAAAAAAAAATTAAATTATAAAAGTAATTATTTTAATAAAAACTGTAAAATTGCTAATTCCTGTTTCCCTATGATTAGAATGGATTTTAGTATTAGTGGGTGGCAGAATGAATATTATGTATGGAATCATTCAGGGAAAGTCACATGGCGTAACATAGAAGGCAGTTCCTCAAGAGGTTTTTTCTGACAGAAGTTAGGAAAATATTTTGAACATTCTTCACTTTATAATTCTGTATCTCTCTATACCTTTTTATCAAGTGTCTTCTGTGTCTAGCCACATGACAGGAACCCTCTTGTATCTCTTTGCCTCACTGATACTCTTGTTTTCATTCTTCCTTCCCATACCCAAATACAAATTACATTCTATGAATGCTCCTTCATCAGTCACTTGGAGCTTGCAATAACCTGCAGCACATTTCTTCTAGATGAGAGGCTGTCAGCCTGTTTAAACAAAGCTAGGCCTGTTTTCATTTAATATTTGTATTATGGCAGCTCTTATAGTCTGTTTACAGTAGCCAAGTACCATATTCCAGTCACAGCCAGCCCAAGATTTCTCAAGCACAGGCAAAAGTTAATGATGATACCTGAAGACTGAGAACCGGGGGGGGGGGGGGGGAATCAATTTTTGGTCACCAACAAATGATTTTTCTGGTGGCAAACCAGTGGGATCTGACTGATGGGGATGAAGTGGAGCAGGGCTGAGAAATTGGAAGAGAACTCAGAACTAAGTCAGTGGACAAAGAATATAGAAAGGGAAAAAGTCTGAGGATGTTTCAGAGAAGGGAATGAAAGTGTTTGTTCTGGTTTGCAGTCTTTTTGAGGCTCAAGGGATTGCTGGGGAAGTTGCAGGTGTGGTCCTCTGCAGATCATGGTAATACACAGGCAAAAAAGGCAATATCAACCCCAGCCTTGGAAGTCCTGCTCATTTGTCACTCTCTACTGCTAATCTGAAACTTCCTTGTGTCCAATGAGGTAGTTATATTGCTGGTGGTGTAACTTCTCTGTTATCAGGTTTAGTTACTGAAGAGGTTTTGGACACTGAACTGTACAGAACCACAGCTGTTCTGAGGATTTACACCTGCCTGCAGGGTGAAGAGGGGATAGAGTCAATTTAAGATGCACTTTAAAAGGAACAAAGTGAGCTTGCTGTTCATCACACATGTTCCATAATCCACCCCCAACTGCCAGAATCCAGATCAGCATCATTACAGCTACTCCTTTTTCTCACCATAAAAAAAAAAAGTCCAAACCAGGTTACACAATAAACAGGATTCAAGTAATAGTACAAATTACCATTGAAAGCCAATTTCTCAATTATTTTGATATACTGTGGAATCACAGGGTCTAACCTCTTCTTAAAACACATGGAGGGGAAATGCTGTTTATATCTGAAATTCAGATTAGCTCTGCTAGCGATACATTTCACGTTGAAAATGTTATAGGCTTTCTAAAACTTTTATTATCCCTTAGGAGCTCAACTAGTTGCTGCAGAACAGGGTGTTTACATCCTCTAAAATCATGAAGCTCAACTGGGGCAACAGTTCCATAAATAATTTGGTACTCCAGGTATTAAATATCTGCCAGAATAAAACCTAACAGACATTTCTACAACTTGGGAGAGTTTGAAAACTCTCATGACCTATTTTCTAATCCCTGGTCTGCACAGACTGTGCAGCTGCACTTAGAGTACACCTGCCTTACAACCACCCTCCTGGCTTGAGCACTGCTCCCAGCCTTGCAGCAGATGATCAGAGATTCTGTCATTCCCCTGAAGCTGGAAATTAAAGCTTTTAGAGAATTTCCGTAATATTCGTTTTTATGGTGATTATCAAATTCCAGTACAGAAGACATCATATCCCTGATTTTATATATATCGACCTATGTGTAAATACTAGTCAACATACACAAATACTCCTCATCAACTACAAGTGAAGTGAGAGTTTTCCATAAATTAAATAGACTTTGGATCTAACTCCAGTAAAATCATTGCCAAGGCTACAGATGCCACAGTTTTCGAAACAGATTTTAGAATGTATAAATATATATATTTTCAATATCATATTTAATATAACTTCTATGTGCGATGATTTGTGTGTGTGTGCAGGGATAACCTTATGCATACATGCATTTCTGTCTGGATAAGAGCAAAGTTCAGGAATACTTTACCTTTGTCTTTATTTGGTACAATGAATTCAGGGAGAAATTACAGTGTTTAATAACTCAGCCTAATGGAGCACATCTAAAACTTGTATCTAGCCCTGTACCTGGATGCAGAAATTCAGCTAAATATTTCAGAAGAAAGAATGGTTTGGAAATTTTCAGTGTGGTTAAAAAGAAACTATATTTCCCTTCCTATAAAGCACATATTCAAGCATAGGTGAATACTTACCTTGAAAACTCTACACTGTGCCTCACTGTGTGGGAGAGATATGCAAGTGTCACGTGAGGATGAACTCATGGTAACTGAGAACTACACAAGAGTTGCAGAGGTAGGTTCTGAGCTCTTTGAAGTTTGTAGGCCAGCTCCATACATTTGACACTTTTCCAGACCACTTAGGTGTTCCATTCACTCATCACAAAGGAGTTTTTCCTCCTGCCACAGAGGTTTGCCCTGAACTGTGGGTAGGTGTGGATTTTGCCATCTGTGCTTCAAGTCTCTTTCGTATGTATGGCACAGATAAAATTATCCCCAGTTTTTTCAATGTGACTGATATGTTGGGTCTGAACCGAGAGGATTATTTTCATTCAACACCACCTAAATAGACAGTGCTCATTTAGCCAGGCTAACCAGTATAGCAGAGCCAATCCACACAGAAAAATTTAAATACAGTACAAATGCTAAAAATTACAGAGATGGGTTTTTTTTAATTCTGTGAACCAAAAGAGAATATACCCTGCAAACATATAGATCAGTCTGCTTTCTTCTTTGAATCAGAGGAAAGGAGAGAGAAGAGCCAGACGTCACCTTGCAGGATGTCCTCCTATAAACGGTGACTTCTAATTCAAGCTTTGAGTGCAAAAGTAGGATACATCACAGTCCCCATATTCCCTGCCTAATTGCAATGCACATATATCCAGTATAACTTCTGTAAGGCTCCCCATGAGCAAATGCCAGGGTAAATATTCTAAGATGGTGTCACTGAACATGAGCAAGAGAGAAAAAAGGGTTAAAATTACTTTGGACGGAGAGGTTTGCTCCACCGTAGGGTCTCACCTGGCATCCTGTTTTCTCAGTAAGAAAGCAGCTCACCAGCCAGTAACTCCCCACATTTGTCCAGCAGCACCAAAGTGCCCAATTCCTTGAGCAGCAGGGGAAGTGACAATGGTGATGGCTTTTTACAGAATCTGCACAGGGCAGGAATCAAGTAAGAAAGAGTGATTTCAAGGATCACCCTCAAAGCAAAAAGCACTGAGGGGATGAAAGCTTCTGGAGAGCCCTGGACTAGACAAAAAGCAGCTGGACAAGAGACTATACTATAGAGTGAAAGTAGATTTGCAGTTCAAAGAGACAATGTAGAGCGAAGCAGTAAGGTATAATGTCATGAAGCCATAAAGCACCTTTCCCTAGCAACTGAAGGATACCATGGACATATCTGACTTCCTCTGTTTTCCAAAAATGAATTGCACTAGAAAGTAAAGAGCGGGAGAACAAGGCATTGAAGGAACAGTTAACCATAACATACCCATGCAGACAAAGGGAACACAGCAAAGGGCAGTTCTTTCAGGTATATTGAGTTTGGAGTTGCATACACAGAGTTATGGAGATGATTTTATTACTGCTGTTTACTTAAGTCTAAATTCCAGAAAGCAGATAACTAAGCAACTGGTAAAGGGTTTCTAAGCACCTGAATGGGCTTCTCCAAGGATCACATGCCTAAGGAGATGTAAGGTTATTAAACAAAAACTGTTCAAAGCTGCATTCTTCCACTTGATAAACATCCACTGATTCATGGTAATATTTGAAACACTAATATGTCTTTTTCCTGCAGTGCCCCATTTACCTGGAAAGTCTACTAACAATCAATAATGAATGCCAGGCATACTCTCTGAAAGAACAACTGACAAAATGCACATAACCAGGAGACCAGCAAGCAAATGAGGAAAGGGATCAGTACACCGATGGTGTTGTAGTCATTGGGTATTATTAAAAGTCTATTGACAACATTGGTATGCTTCATAAAATGTTTTAAATATCCTGATTCCCATGTCATACTGTTACATAGCCAGAAGTTTCACACTCAATGCATGAAGTCCTAGGAAATGGTCAGAATTTCTTTTCTTCCTTCCTCCCTTCATTGCATATCTCTGTGTAATGGATAACCCATATATAGATAGAGATAGAGATTAGATATAGATGATACAGATATAGATATAGGTATAGGTATAGGTATGGATATAGATATGGTCTCCACACAGTGTAGTTCTCCAGCTGCCTAAAAAATGAAAACCCCAGGCATGTTCTTCTTTCAACAGACAGAAAAAAATCACAACAATGTTTATAAACCAAAGCTATATATATACATATACACCATTTAGAAATAAGATGTACATCTCTATTATTGAGATTGTTAAACATAGGGGTAGGGCAGTGAGGGATGAAAGAGATTCTTAATTGTTGGATCCAGCATTCCAATTATGAATGGAATTAATATTTACTATTTATTCCATCCCTGAGGAGCAGTCAAATATCTTTCTTAGAGATTGCTTTTAGCTCAAACTAAATTAGAAATTTGTGGATTAAGCTCTCATGAGTTGTGTTCTTCTGAATGTCAAAACAGGTGAGAATACCAGTTCATCCTCCCCATAATGTAAGAACCCATGATTTAAATCCACAGGGCAGGCATTTTTCACTTGGCCAATAGGTTCAGCATTCTGGCAGTATCAAATCCAGCTGCCAAAGCTGAAGTGTAATGTGTGGAGATGAAAGTTAAATCACAGACATATAGCAATTTGTTTAGATAATGTCTGATTGCAAAATGACTATTTTCTTCTGGCAAAAAGCTTTCTCAGAAGCAGGTGGAGGTATGATAGATATCTGCACCTGTGTCTGCCACACTGTAGATTCTCTCTAATTCTTGTCTTTTTAATATTACTGTCAATGTTTTGGACAATATAAGAAAAAAGGGATATATCTGCATTTGTTATATATTATGTCATTGCAACATAGAGCATCACAAATTTGTTTAAAATTATTAGTCCATGATAGAATTTAAATTTCTTATTACAGTAATTAAGGAATGAATAGTCAGAGTCTGAAATATGCAAACAAAAAAAACCCCCAATGAACCAACTAATCAAAAACCCAACAAACCACACCAAAACAGTGAAAGAAATGTGTGTTTTCTGCTCTTGGCATGATCCAGAATGTTCATAATGAGTAAGGTTTCCTATTTACTCTGGCACTGGGTTAAGAAAGATATTGCCAGACTGATTCCTGGGAAACACAGAATTTAACTTGGTACCATCAACAAAATAATATATAACAAACACCAGCTGCAACTGCCAAGAATCACTACGTTAAATATGCTGTACTGAGTTAGTTTTCGCAATACAAACTCAGTAGCCAAAAACTCCAAGGAGCAGTGGATCTCACAGGCATAGTCAGACACTCAGTGCTGAGTTGCTCTGTACAGAAAAGATTTTTCCAACCAATTGTCCTTCAAAAGCTCTGTCCTTTAAAGCTTTTTCACTAGGCTGTGCATGTATTTTTTTATTCTGTTTTCTCGATCTTCTCTTTTTTGATGGTGTTTCTCACTTTCTCCTCACACACATTTCCAGCACTACAATCCAACTCCTTCATTCCCTAATTTAACAGAAGCAAAGAGTTGCCCTTAGGCTGCATAGCTGGTGACTAGTTCAACATCTCATGAGACATTTTTCCAATCTTCTATTAAGAAATTACTTCTATTGTTATTTACAGGATTTATTTAAGCCCATGAAAACCCATTGTTACTGCACCAATTTCAATAAATTCCTTCCTTCAACAGAATTTAGGTTTGCTTCAGCAACCCAATAAGCTATTATGTCACTAAAGATTTACTAAAGGCAGAATATTCAAGATATCTGTAAACCGGTTATGGAGAACAGGAATGGGGAACCATTCAGGTTTCTTTGCACATCTTGGATGTCTCAGTGCTCAGTCAGTGTTCAAATCACAAACCGGAAAACTGGATTTAGAGCTGTAACCTGACAAATCAACTCTGCTTTGAGCAGGGGGTTGGACTGATGACCTCCATCACAGCACTGCACAAAACTCCCCCCACACCAGGCCTAAAGCACGCAGGTGGTGGGTCTCTGCTTTATCAGCTACATCAGGGTATATTGCTTTTGGTTTCTGCTCTCATGAGAAAAATAAGGTATTGAAAAAGTTTTATTTTAGTCATAAATTTTCATCTTTAGTTGAGATTAAAAACTATTTCTCCAGTTATTTTTCCTCCTGGAAGCTATGCTAAGGCTCATGGAAAATAAAGAGGTGATTGGTGGCAGTCAACATGGCTTCACTAATGGCAAATTGTCCCTTCTATGATGGGGTTACAGCTGTGGAAGGTGAGGGAAGAGCAGCTGATACAATCTACCTGGACTTGTGCAAAGTGAAACACTGTCCTGCGTGGCATTCTTGTCTCTGAAGAGGAGAGAGCTGGATTTGATGGATGCGCTACTCAGTGGATAAGTTGGTTAGGTGGTTGCACTCAAAGAGTTGGGGTCAACAACTCAATGTCCAAGTGGAGACCAGTGACTAGTGATGTTCTCTGGGAGTTGATACTGGGACTGGTGCTGTTTAACACCTTTGCTGGTGACATGGACAGTGGGATTGAGGGCACACTCAGCCAGTTTGCTGTGTGGTGTGGTGTGGTTGACGCCCTGGAGGGAAAGGATGACACTGAAAGGATGTACATAGCAAAAGTACCTTCTCATCTCGCCCCAGAAAATGAGAGAAATCAAACTATCTAATAAAAATGAAAACCATTAAATTGAGTTAAACTCAGCAGGACAAATTTTCATGATAGTTTCAGCATTCCAATTCCCCTGAAGTCAAATGGGAATGCATTGGTTCATTTTAGCAGAACTTGGCACAGCAAGCATTTTTGTACTGTTAGGAGTGCCAGCCCATAAAATGTTGCATCTCTATCTGCCATATGGCTACATCTTAAGTAAAACTAAGCAGTCCTTTTACATGGTAGCATTTTAATCTAAGTATTTAATTCATAGCACAGAATGAGTCAGGCTGGATTCTCCATCTCTTTTTCTGGGGGTTTGTTTCTCAGTCTGTCTTTATGTTCTCTCTCAATGACGTCCAACAGTAAGGACTGAATGTAGCTCTGCCTTTCCATGAGAGGCTTTCCACTGATTTCAACAGATTTTGGATCAATCTCTTGCTGTCAAGTTTATGAAACAGAAAGTTTTATAAATTTGCAAAAGAAAATTAATTGGCAATTCCACTTGGCTTTTGCCACGGAGCTAAGGATATTTTCAGATCTGTTAGGATACACAGACAAAGGTACTATTTAAATCAATAAAAGACAGACCTATCAATAAAGAACTAAACCAAAGCCACTCTGGCACACCGTACTCTGGCAAACAGGCTCCCACACTAAGGCAGAATGTGGCCAGGCACGCAGAGACAGGAATAACACAGGGCACAATGTAAGCACCTACACAAATTTGCACCAGAAGTGAAGAGCAGACTGGCCCACTGAGGCACTGGCATAGAGGAGACAAGGACTGTGTTAGACCAGGTGTGGTTACAGGCACATGCGATACAAAGATTATTCGTAAGGTGAGCAAGCAGCCAGCAGGCGTCATTGTAACATTGTCCCAGCTAGAGCAAAAGTAATTACATGCAGCCTTTCAAGCAAGAGATTGATTAAACACAACAGGAAATTAGAAATGTGCCTCCCTCAAAAATCTGACACAGTAAGAATTGCCTTAAGCAACACAACCTTCTCATCATCCCTCTTTGCTTGTCAGCTTTATGGTAATTCTCCTGTCAGCTCTAGAAACAGAAAGGTAACCAGACTGACTGTCCAGTGATTCATATTCCCAGCATATGGGAACAGTCTTTCACTCAGTACTGATCCCACCATGTAATCTTATCTGTCTTCAACTAAATGGGCATGGTAAGTAATTCACTGATTTAATTTAGCCTTATGTAAAGCAGAGGGATTATATGAAGGAAAATTAAAAATGAGCGTTAGTTTAGGAAAATATGTTTGCTACCTTGCTTTTTCACTTTACTGCTTTAGCCATAAGGATATGTTGATTCTTCTTTTGTATTGGGATTTTTGTTCTCTGTAAAGTAGTTTACAAGGTTCACTTGAAAAAGCTCAACAGAAGGGGATTTCAAAAATATGTTAACTGGATGTTGACAGGAATCTCTGTGAACACCCACAAAAGCAAAATACTCAGGAAATATCTGTTAAGATCTCCAAATCTGTGCAGGAAGACTAATTTTAATCACATATTTCTGAATTTATTTTTATGAATCAATGCCACATCAGTCCTTTATGGCCTTTTATTCCAAACTGTTCTGTATGGAGCCCTGCCAGAAAGGAACTCACAGCACTGGCAAGCTGTTGCATGAGCTTGAGTTAATGCATGTAAAAATACTGCTTATTTTTTTCTTAGTTTTTAGGAAAAGACTATGAAGATGAGTTATAGACCCTTCTGTCTGGCCTTTTTCTTTTCAATCCTACCAGTTATATACAAGTTCAGTTTTATCAGGTTGCCCTTCTTGTTGAAGGGACACCGTTAGAGGTGTCTCAGCACAAAACCTACCTTATCCTTCTTTATTGTAAAATTGTAATCTAGTCCAGGGGATAGTTGAACTGTTTTCAAACAAGCCAGATGGGATGCTGCTAGCAATGGCAGCACAGAGTAAACCCAAAGCAGACAAATGTACTGCAATTCTCTATCCGGTTGTACTCAAAATTTGAGTAGGAGCTTCAGATTTTCTTTATGCACTAGGTGGAAAAATCCTTGAGTCAATCTCAAGCTAGTCTTCTCAGCTACCACATGTATCCCCAACAGAAATACTGCACAGTGATGCAGAATACAATGCCCATCATGACCAATATTGCACTGCAAATGTAAGCTCTTTTTTCCCATGGGATACATATAGCAAGTATTAAAAATGGGGAAAAAAACTATGTGCTTGCAAAGTAAACATAAAGAAGACATGTAAGTACTGCTACACTCTTACTTACAAAAAAACCCAAACAACAACAAAAAAAAAAAACAAACAGGGGGGTGTCTCTCTCTCGGTACAGCAGTTACAACAACCTGTATCACCCTACCATCATATCACTAATATGGACTCAATCTTACCAGATGTTCTGTAATCTCCACTTCCAATAATATCACTGAGTGTTGAAGTGACTTACATCCAAAGAGAAGGGATTCACGTTTCGAACTTGTTAAGGAGGTAAAAATATAATACAAGCAACAATTTAAAAAACATACTCTAGTAAGAATAATGCAGTAAGATGCAAAATAAAAGATTTAAAAATCTATTACAGATTGTAAATACAGTTTGTTTGATACAGACCTGAAAGTTGCTGTCTTGGCTAAAAAGAAACTGAAAATCACAATCCCAGGGAGGTTTACCTAAGGAAAGGCTACGTGTTTGGGACCAAACAGTAAGCTGGCAGTAGGAAAGAATACTTGCTGACATGACAAAGTGCTTTTTGTCAAAGCTCTGGAGTCTGTAGCATAACAGCTTGACAACAAAAGCTCTGCAGGTCCCTCCCAGAGCCAGAAGTATAATGAAGTGTACTTACATGTACTCCCTGTGTGCAGAATGCACAGCGGCTGCGTTGCTGTATCGCCACAAAACTATCGCTGACGACAAAACATCCAGGGTGGCATCAAACTGCAAGAGAGACAGAGTCAATGGCTTTGCTGGCCATTAAATGTGCCCTGTGCTAAGAGCAGTGCATTTACTGTCCTGCTGCACAGGCACAGAGCAGCTTCAAATAAATCACTTTAATGAAAGCAGGATTTACATTTATTGAATTGATCTTCGCATTTTCGCCAAGTATTATTGCACAATGATACACTTCAGAGGTCAGGAAGTCAATCAAGCGATTAAAAACTTATTTATTTTTAATCCATCACTTGTAGAGAAATTAAGGATAAAAAAGAGCCACCACAATCTGCAACTGTGGTACGACAAGAGTTAAAATACTAATATGCTTCTTATGCAAAGATTCTGAAGAAGTAAGTGTTTGGAAGTGCCTGGCAGTCATTCCTATTTCTTGCAATAGAAGGTTTTGTTTCAGAGCAAGAAAATATTAACTTTTTTCAAAATCCCATTGTATCCAGATTTCATATTATATGAATATATTATCCTGTATCATCAGGAAAATTCCCATATTTGTATTTCCAGTTAATGAAGACACCAAAAATTAGGCTTGTCCCACTGTAAGAACTTTCATCCTTACATCAAGCTTTCTAGAGTCATCTAACCTTCAAATTTGAAAGCAAGAGACAAATTATTTGATATGAGTCATTGCTCGTAGTTGGGAATTTTTTGCTCTGCTGCTAATCAGGAAAGTCATAGCAAGGACTAGAGAGGGAAGCTGTCATTCCAAAGTCAATAGTAGTCTTACCATAAACTTCAATAGGAACAGGGTAACATAAAATTCATAAGGGAACTTTGGAATTTGGCTCAAGTTCAACAAAAAAGCAAGAGATTTTGTAGAAGAAAACAATATCTGGTGGACAATATCTATCAATGATGAGATACAAGCATTGATATTAACTCCAATATAAGACTTAGTGGGCAGAAACTGAAAAAGTATAATGCTAACATCTTTGCCGTCCTTCCCAATGCTTGACTTCAACAATACTTTTCCTAATCCATCGTTGACTTTGCACAACTTGCCATGAAAATACCATAAGAAAAAATACAGTATTTCATGTTTAGGGAAAGCCCATTAAAAAAAAAAAGGGATAGAGAATATTTAAATGTCTCTTCTACTTACAGCAAATCCAAAGGAGGATGCACTGTATCTCATTACGGAGACAGCTGAAGGAAAAAAAAACATTATTTAGAAACGCTTTAAATTTTTTTTGTATCCTTTCTTCTCAACTCATTCAAGATCTACCAAACTTGTTTCAACACATAGGCTTAGTTACACCGAGTTCCCACTAGAACAACCTGACCAACAGTTCAAAATGTCTACAAGAAAGGCCTTGTGCTGCAGGAAATGGTCAGGTCACTTGAAGGATGCTTTTCTTTCTTGCAAAACTGTAATGGAGCAGATCTTAGAATAGCATTCAGATATTTTTATGAAATATACTGTGTTTTAGATGCAGACTGGAGTAAAAACATTTTGGAATTACAATTTCAAGCTCTCAGAAAACTGTACATGTCTCAAGGTGCTCCTTGCTACAGCCAGGAGTTTCAAGTCCCCTGAACTGGATGACAGAAAACTATGCAGGCCCATGGAGACTTCTTGAGTGCCATCTTTTTGACAAAAAGCCTAAGGACAATTCACACAGCCCCAGGAAATGCTTCAAATCCCATCAAATCAGTGATTTCCAAAGAAAAAAGCATTAGTAGGAAAATTGACCAGGTCTGATTTTGACTGAATACTACCTCTAGAAAATAAACAAGACTCTAAAAATGGTCTAATATCTAGGAAAAAAATACTATTTTAATAATTTTACTCCATGCATCCTAATTCCATCCCCTCACACTTTCCAATTCTAGGAGATGCTGTGCAAGAAAAACACTTCTGGAGCCCAGAGGAATACCAGGGAAGAAGGAGGCAGCAAGGTAAGAGGCCATCACCTGGGACTTCATCAAACTGCAACTCTCCCAGGCTGACAGCCTGGCTATGCCAAGCTCTCAAACACTGAGCAGCTCCAGCTTCTTGCTGTGTTTTATAAAAGGACTACCTGAACCTGTGCTCCCTGAAAAAACTCACAGTACTCTAGTTCCAATATTCAGAGAGTCTGAAATACAACCTAAAAGGATTGATTTTACTTCTTTTTTATAAACAAATATCAGCTTACTAAGAATAAAAACAACAACAAACAAACCGACAAAACAGACTCAAAACGACTCATCAGTGACTTTGTAAATCTTAGGCTGACAAACACAACATCTGATTTTCAGTATTCCAGTATTCATTAGAACAGCTTGGCAGAACAGAGATGCTATGGTTTGACTGTTCTTTTCAGTAACAGCAAGTTGCAGTTCTGTGGCACTTATCTGGATAAGCAGAAAATAAAATCTTGGGAAAAATAACCCTTTTGTTATGGATCTAAGACCTAGCTGTGGCCACGACCATGCCACGTGTCACAAATATTTGGATTTTATCATTACAGTTGGCCAAACCAAAAAGAAAAGTCATCAAGTTCTTTTCCAGACTCCAGTTTTCTCAAAGTTGAAGAGTATTGAAACAGTTAGTGTAGATTCATGTCTCCCTCTCATTTTTAAATCATAATGTCCCACACTTCATCTCCTAGGTAAAAAAAGAGGCTATATTTCTGGGTCAGACTTGCCAGGCAAGAACTTGAAGAGATCCATCTGCAAATTTCAACACTTCACTGCATAATAATATATTACCTATCAAATTTTCCCTGTCTGCCTCCTTAGAGGCATGATTTCAAAAACTGCAGAACTTGCATTTAAAAAAAAGGGCATTCACAGGTACATACAAACTTGCAATGTTCCTGTCATTACTGCTTGCACATGATGCAGTTCAAAGCAACACTTTTACTCCTACTTCTATTTCTAGCCTGCCCCTGTAGTAGAATAACTCCTCAGTTTTCACTAAGTTGCCAGTTTCTTTCCTAACTCAGATCCTGACTTAAAACAAGCAAACTTTATGGTTCCTTTAAAAATGAATTTGTTCTTTCTCTGGGTGATGAACTGCATGCAGAGAGCCACACCTTATGTATGCTTTAGGGGACATATTTGTTGTATTTAAAACACAAGGTCCTTAGCATGAGAACTGTCTTTATTTTATGTATTCTACCCCAGCACTAAGACACAATCTGTTTGACCTGAGCTATCCAGAACAGTAATGAAAAACAAGTATTAACTAACAGTGTCACAAGTCTGCTCAACCTTTTTGCTAACTAGTGACTACAGCTCAGACTGGCACCCTACAATGCTAACTTGTAGTGGTAAAAGGCCATAATAAAGGTAGCAATGACCATTTAAGCACTGGAAAGATTTTTTTAATATTATTTATTTACATAAACAACCCATTTTTTTTTCTTTCAGAGTCAAATAACAACATTAAAGCACCTTCAGCCCTGACTTCAGCACGTTAATACTTCTAGCTGACAAGTACAGTCACAAAGCTCACCAGTAAGTCACCCCAGGTTAAATGGGATGTTTGTCCATGGATCCAGGCTCTATGGCAGTGAAAACATCTGCAGTATTGGCTTATAGGGTATCAGCCAAGACAGGTTGCCACAGACTGACCACACTAAGAATGACTGACTCCCACTGCAACCACTGAAGCTGAAAGGACTTCTAGGAAAGTACTTCCCTGGGCAAAGGAATAATCCATGGTCCTTATGACTCCAGTGTCCCTGCTGACTTCCAGGAGCAATTTGTGGCTCTGCAGGAATGGTCCATACAGGTTTGGCTCATCTCTCCCCTTCCTTCTTCTCAATATGCATTTACAGATATTCCCAGAGAAGCATGTGTTGTAAGAAAAACCCCAAAGATTCCTAATCTCCCTATTGAATCAGTACAATGGTGGGAAACAAGTAATGAGGAAAGAACAGAGCAGGCAGCTTAAAAATCCTGTGAGGCCACTGTGTACATTTAGCAGCTCCACTGCCATGACAGCAGGACCCTGCTTTTAGCTGGTTTATTGGCTTAATTGGACAACATTTTATTACCTCTACAATAAAGCAGATAATCCTAATGTATTTTCCTGACATTTGTAAACAGAACTTGCAAGCAATCAGAAACTAAAAATAGAGCCAGCACAGTAAGCCACAAATCTACCACTGCCTCCACCTGCACAGCAATAGCAGTTTGTGAAGTCTGCCAACAAATTGGTCAGATTTTGATGTAATTCCTTCACCCCTTACAAAGTGATTCCAAATAAAGAAAAATACCCCATTTCACACACATTCTACCCTCAACAAAATAATGGTTTTATTCACTTCATGGACCTCAGAAAAATCATGTAACTAGGGCCCTAACCCAACAAAATAGTTCCAATTTAACTCTTCAGCCATCTAGTCTCCCATCATCCTTTGTCAGATTTAATCCTTCTAACATGTGTTTCTGGAGAGACAGGACCTTAAAGAGACTCTGGACCTCTCATTTGCTTCTCTGCACTGGGAGAGCACCCTGGCACCTTTTTGTATAAAGGTAGGAGGCAACAGACAGGACAGAAAATTGACTCTGCCTCCAGTTGTCTCACCTCTGGGATGAGTCTGACTACAAATGAGAGATGGTACATACAAACAGCTCTTCCACCGGTCGTGGAATTCTCCTCTCACATACTTAGAAAGGGGAAAACTATTTTTAGGGAGCTCCTCTAGAAGGGACAGTCACTCCGTCACGTCTGCTTTGAAATTAGTCTTTTTGAAAGACGCTCTTGGATGTCAGCAAATAAAATATCATGGCTTCAAAAGCACATGACCTGCACTTAGCAGAAATCAGACAGGCAATTTGAACACTGCTGAAAATGTTCGGTTTATCTCTATATAACCACACATATCTTGAAGGCTGTACAGAGTCATGAGCAAGAGGAACTAGAAGTTGTGCTGAATCGGAAGTGAAACTGAAATCCAGTCTGTTTTCATTGTCTACTGTTGGTAAAACATCAAAAACAAACATTACAATAAATATTTCCAAATAAATCTATTCCAAGAAGAGAAACCCAAACAAGTGGTATTTTCTAAAATTCCCTCACGACAACTTAAGGCAAAGAAGAGACGTGTGATACTGTTAATACTTGTAAAAAGTGCTACAGATCAGGACCAACAGGCACAGATGCCTTTTCCCAGGTACCATCTCCCTTCTTCAAAATTCTAGTAGAGCAAAATTTGAGGATTTCTGCAATCAGCACAGCAGCTACAAATGGCTGCCCCACATCCAACATCTCAGACACAAGTCTGCCAGATACCTAATCTACATGGGGAGATCCAGAGCTATCCATCAGTGTCATGTTCCTGGATCCACATTTCTACCCCAAAGTCACTTGGCAAAATTGTACCAACCCTACCTATACAAAATCTTCAACTCATTTTCCTAGTTTATAATTGCTTCAACGTGGTAAAGACCCCTATTTCTGTGCAGTGCCATCATACCATTATGTGTGTATCTACCAAGTGGAAACTTAAATATAATGTATATCAAACCTGGATCTTCATCTCATTAGAATTTATGACCAGTTCGTAAAGAAGTCCCTAAGAGGGTTCATTTTCCACCTGCCTGAAAGGTGTCATAGCAACGCTGTGCACAATGAACTGCAGGGAAGTACCAGGAGACTTCAATCCTTGGGGAAGACCCAGTGGGAACTCAGTGCACAAGACTCTAAAGAGCCAGACATCATGTCCTCAGCTCTGCTTCTGCCTGGGCCATGACTGTTAGGTCAAGAACCCACTCTTCTCAAGCCTTGTGTTTTTTTAATTTCTGAATTTGTTTTCTGTACAAATTCTACACACTTCAGAGCAGGACCTGTATCTTCCAGTCTCTCTGCTGTCTCCTGGACTACAAGCAGGGTTGGAATTTCTGGATTATATATGTGTACAAAAGTAACAAAGCTAAGGAACCTAGGATGTATTATTCCCTTCCTTCAAACAGAAAGTACAATCCCACCAAAACTATTAAACAGCTTTACTTTTTCCTTTGTTTTATTTTTAAAGTCCGAGATCCTTGTCATAAATGACTCTACTGCTTAAAAACAATATACTTTGCTTCTTCCATAACAAAAAAAATCCTCAAGGCATCCTAAAAATTTTTGCAGATTCAGTGAGGTAATAAAATTTGGTATAGGAAGTTTTAAAGCTTTCCAAGAATATTTTTCTTTCCTTATCTATCATGCCAAATTGTTTTGATTATTTGTTTTCATCTATTGCAATGGTCAAACCTTTAGCAGCTGCAAACTTACATAACTTCATTGACTTCAGTGAACTACAACAGTGTATATCAGTTGAAGATTTTCCTCATTTCTTACTACAGAAGCAGTAGAGTTTCAGGACTTTGTGCAAAAGTTTTCCTTTAATCCACACAGTTCTTTCCAATTTCCTGACAAGTTAGAAAAAAAAGATTGTTATTTTTATTGTTATTGTAATCTCTGACTCCAGGATTTTCTATATTAAATCATTCATTTTTCAATGTTTCAATTTCAGAATTTTTTTAAAACTGATTTTTTTGTGGTTCTTGCAAAGAGATGTCCATTTTCCCTTAACCCCTTTATTTACATGTTTTTGTTTATATTTGTCTTGTGGCTTCATCTTTGCCTCATTGAAAAATATCAGAAGATTTCCATTTCAGGGTTAAATATTCACAACATGGGCTTTCATGCAGGTAGCGTGGATGTGGTTTTCTGAAACTAAATATTCACTACACCATGGTGCTCACCAATAGCAGCAATCTCAAAGAACAGCAAAGCAGTCCAGTCCTAAAGTTTACTTATCTCCAGGTTCACTTCTGTTTGATTTGCTTTCATCTTCCTATTTACTACCAAAAGAGCAGCCAGGCCTCCACTGGCATGTCCCACAAATGGGCCACAGTGGGCAAACTGGCACGGCTGTGCAATCCTGAACTCTGAAATAAAAAAAATAAAATAAAAAAAACAACAACAACAAAACAAAACCAAACAAAAACCCAAAAAAACCTAGAAAAAACTTACAAAAAACCCGTATAACTTTTCAAATCATGAAAACATTACCCATGTGGAGAACACAGTCCCCAAGAGCACACCTGCAATATAAAAAAACCTGAGCATGAAACTACTGAATGATGGAGACACATAGACACTGGTGGTAAATCTGCTCCTGATTTCAGAAAAAAAATAATGCCTGGGATCTCTTTTAACAGCTGCTGAAATACCTTCTATGTACAGCAAGCTTTCACTGCCACTCTTCAGTGAGTAGAACACTAATAAATGGCCAGCCAACTATACCAAAGCCATCAATTTTGTATGTCACCCTCTCCAGCACAGGTAGAGATGAACACCAGAAACCAGTTATTTAAGCAAAGCTGTTTGTGAAGCCAGAAATGAGGCAAGTCCCATAAGGCAGAGTTCACAGCAATTTCTCGGCCTGCTCAAAATCCCATGCAGGGACAATATTCCAGCATGTGCAAGCGCTGTGCAGGGCTGGGAGAGAGCAGGATCCCTCCTGTCTGGCATCCTACTGCTTCACACTCTGCTGTGCTTCCTCTCTCAGGTGCCAACCTTCTGTTTTCAAACAGGATCATCTCAAAAGAAGAACACAAACAAATCAGAGAAAAGGAGGACTTGACGTTTTTGTTTAGTTTTGGCTTTCCAGGGGGCAGGAACTAAAAGAAGGCCAATATGTTACAGCTCCAACTGAGCTTTATCAGGATACTGAATGTTGGCATTTAAGAATAGAAATAATAAAACTTGAAGGGCTGTAAGAAACTTCCAATTTTCCTTCTAGGTACATGGTGCAAACCTTCTGCAATTGAACATACAGGTGCATACTTTAATCTGTTGTATTTCAAATGGGGTCACTTAAATCACCCAAAATAACTCACTGCAATGACATTAGAGCACATTGTCTTTTAATGAAACTATGTATTATTGATGTCCCAACTCCAAATAGAAGAACTGAAATGGCCTAGAATATTGCAAATGCCTGTGACTGCACATTTACCAGGGAATTTTTTCAGCTTATACCTGCAGTCCACAAGCCTGAAACCAGCTTCCAAAAGCAAAGGAGGCAAGTTGACCCTGAACAGGGACAAGGAATGAGTGGTACCTTGGCTAAAAAAGCCATAAATTACCAGAAATGTTGAGTGATATCTGACACAGTCAACAGCTGCTTCTAAAGCCCTGTGACCAAGATTTGTAACTTGCTGTATCCAAACAAAGGCTATCCAGATTTAATGACCTGGGAGACTCTCCCATTTTTTGTGTCTTACTGACTGGAGGCAAAAGAAGCATTCAGGTTCTACTCAGCACAAAAAAAAAATTATTCTTGGGAGTTTGAGCAGTTGATTTAAAAAAATTAACAGAACAAGCCAGAAGACTGAGGCAAAGACTTTTATCCGACCTAAAAAGGTTTCTGGAAGCTTCACAGAGATTCAACAAACTCGTATTTTATACATGTATCCCCAAACCTGGAACAGCTTGGACATAGGCCAAGCATTATTACCAGTCATTGGAGGTTTTGAATTGTTAATAAAAGAGCTGAAATATTGTTGTTATTCTCAGGTTCTGGTAAGCTCCTGTTCTGTGGTCGCATTAGAAAGATGGAGAGATCCTTTCAAAAGGATAATTAAAGGCAGACATTGTTCAAAAGCTCAGATGTATTAACACAGAATTTACCTAAAAAGGATTCATGTTAACTGCAGCGCCACCAATAATAAATATATAAATATCATTGGTTGTGCTATGTATTGTGCCATGTATCGGTCTCTATAAGGAACAAAAATATTGTTAATTAGCTTTTATTTAGAACCAAAGCACATTTAAAAGAGCATAACCAATGAGAATTGCATCCCCTACCCCTGAAAAGGTTATTTGTCTCCATTACTGTAAAGAAGCCGAGTGGTTTTCCCTTTAAAAAGATGCTCAACTTGAGTTTGCCAAATTTAGACTAGAAGAAATATATCACAAAAGTTCAAATGCCAAAGCTCCAGATTCAGGGTGGGTGGTTTTTTGGTGGTTTTTGTTGGTGGGTTTTTTGGGTTTTGGAGGTTTTTGTTGGCTGGTTTTTTTGGTTGGTTGGGTTTGAGTTGGGTTTTTTGTTGTAGATTTTTATTGTTCTTTATTTTTATGCCACTATTTCAAACTCGACTTTAGTGTGAGCAAGTTGTGGTATGTCAGAAATCAAGAGCATTAAAACGAATCATAAATGCTGCTATTAAAAAATTAAGTCCCATTTGACATAAATAATTGTCCAGTAAGACCTAATTCTCAGCATGCTGCAAGGATTCAAACCACAGGCATTATGGCACATTAACAGGAAGACCTCTTCCTTAGTATCTGCTATCCACAATACAATACAGATGAATTTTCAACTTACAAACAAATAGAAACCTACCAGATGATAATATTTTTGCTGGAGTTTCGTGTGATTTCAATATACAAATTTTTGATCAAAGGTCTTTTTTTTCCCCAAGAATTTCAGTAAATTCTAATCAGCTCAACAGATGAAGAATATAATTGCAAAAGTTTTTACTTACCATGAAAAGTTTTCCAAATAAATTATAGTCTATTTTACTTTATGGATTTTAACTTTTTCATTCAGTTGTTGTGGGGAGAAAGTTATTGCTTTTGAGGTCATTATAGAGGTGTGACTATTATGTTTACAGTTACCTGAAAAAAAAACCCAAACCCAAGAACTACAGTAGTCTTCCTATTTCACTGGTAAGGAAACAGAACTGGATCAGGGATCACAGGACATATCTGAAGGATCCAAAATAAGTTTAATAGCCAGAAGAACTGAACTCTGAAGAGAGAGCATAACTGTGTGGAAAGGCAGGTAGGTCCAAGTGGTTGGTACAGTCTCACACATCACACTGCCAACCCTTAAACATTCCCTTTTCTAGGATTCTTATCTATAAAATGGGATAAAAGTACTTCCACAGTTCAGGACATTATACACAGAGAACATCATTTTACTGTATGGAAGGATGTAGTGACTCTGCAAAGACTGACAGCAGGTCTCAGGAATACCTCACCTATTTGAACAAACTGTTCAGCATTGTGATCTGCCTTTTATGACACTTCACATTCTCAAAGCCCTGCTTTAACTTTTAAACTGCAAACTTTAACTATGGAAAATGGTAACCCAATTAGAAATGATCTCTGGGATCTTTATGGCATTCTCACAGCTTAACAGTTGTGAGAGGCTATTTTTATACTAAAAGCATTTGAACAGACTTCTGAAAATCAAAGCAGACTTCCTTTTATAGAGAATTATAGCAGTTGTTCAGAAGTGTATCAAGTGCTGAAAAAAACATTCATATTGAAAATAATTTGGTATTGCCCTTTAAGTTGCACTAGTACAATGTATTTATAATTATTGAAACTGATGTGACTGGTGCACCCCCATTGATGGGTCATTACAAGCTCATTTTTGTCCTGCTGAAACCTCTAGAACAAGAAATTCAGTGAGAGTCATGAATACAAAGGGGACTATTTTAAACATCCTTCATTTTAGATGCCTTTGAAAGTTCTGAATTTGGAACAGAGCAAAATGAGTCCATATAAAATTGTCAGTTGGACACCAAATAATGAAGAACTCAAAATAATTATGAGAAAGAGTTATTTTAAATGACATTGAAACTCAGGTACATGAGAAGATAATACAGGCTGATACTTTAAAAAAAATACCAACATTTCTAGCATAACCTTTTATCTGTGTTCTGTTTTCTTATGAAGGTAAAAGAAAGTATTTTCTTGGCACTTTCCTTGATATTTTTATCTGGTTCATCCCTTAACTCACAGGTGGTTAAGTCTTGCAGTGCTGTTCTTGAGGAGGATAAATAGAATAAATTCTCTTCACACATACATTTGGGATTTAGAAATCTAAGACTGGTTGGAGCCCATCCACAGCTGACCCTTGTTCAGCAGATCCTGGGACAAGGAATGGTCACTATAATCTGGAAGTTGAAGGTCGCAGATCATGATCTGATGCAGATCTGCCCCACGCAGCTGAGTCCCTCTGTCATCAGTAGGAGCAACAGAGGAGAGATGCAGAGATTGACAGGTTTTTCTTATCATAATAAAAGACAGAGGAAAAGAAAAAAGAAAACTCAAGGCTTATATTCATTTTTCTATGCATGGCCCTCCTGGATGTGCAAAGAATGGACCAAGGTGTGTGAACACAAGACCAGGAGAAATTCACACTCACGACATTTCTGCCTCGTATAAAATGTTTGTTCTCTGAGCATTTTAATGAACTTAGAAATATGAAAACCAAGGAAGATTGGAACTGAAAAGCTTTGGTTTTTGAAAAGATAATTAGTTTTCTTCACAGCCTTTTTCATCACCCCTATCAATTTAAGAGACAAGACACGTATCATACTACCCCCTGTTTAATTAGATGGCCAGTGAGCTGCTCCAGAACAAAACCAAGCTGCCAAATACAATTAAGCAGGCTGCCAGAATATAACACAATAGTAGAGATTTTCCCTTTTACAAAGGGAGATTAGGAATGCATACCATGCCAGACATCTCAGTGACTTAGTGGAAAAACTTTAAGACCTGGTTTTAACTAGACATCTAGAAAAACCCAGAATTCTAATATTCCAATTTAAAGTTGCTTTTTGGTGTGAAAATTTTTAGATACCCCAACTGGCTGTGGGAGAGGACACCTGATCAGGCTTCTCCAGCTGTAGACACAACCTGTTTTAGTGTGTAGGAGCCTGAGGGCCTGTTCTCAGAAGGGAATGTGCTGGGCACAAAGCACGTCATGCTAAGGACATCTCTACATACTGCTAGACAGCTCTTCCATAGCCCTTTAAATCCTTCCATTTAATCTTCTGTTTCAACAAGTAGAAGTTCAATTCCTGCCATGTAATATCTTAAACTTGTAAAATTCTCGCAGAGGCATTCCCACACTAAAAAGAAGTATGTTCAAGAATTCCTGTATGTGGTGTATCTGACAAAAATTCAAACCTGGAAGAATTATATTGGAATAAAGTAATATTTATTTTGAAACTGAGGGTAAACTGGAAGAACTGTCAAAATTTCACCCAATAAATTTTACTGGCCCATTTTCCTAACAAACCTACAAAATGCCAAAACAACGATGGTAGTTCTGAGTCAGCAAGTATTTTCATAATTTAATTTTACCTCAATACTGTCCTTTCAATATTTATTTGCATTTACTATATTGTCAGATAGTTTGTGGCAGTTTATCACCTAGATGGTTACACTGTAAACTCATTTCTGTAGTCACATAACTGGAAAGCAAGAGATGACTGGAAATGTTACCTTATTTATTTAGCTGGACCAAATGGCAGATTTTGTCACCTATTTTGTATATTGTGTCATGGGTTCTGATCAAAGTAACATTTAAATGGCTTGCCTATCTCTGATAGGGAAGATTATGTTATTTGCACAAAGCAGTGAAATAGTCCAGGTAACTACAAATAAAATCTATTGATTTCAGCTCAACAATTAAGAGATAGCAGATTCTTGCTTTATTTCTCATCCAGCTTCCAGAATGCAAAGAAATCTTAAATTTTGGAGTGGATTATTAGTGTTCCTTTCACACAAATCACCAAGCAATGAAAATTCACCATTCTTATGCAAATTTAATTAAACAGTCAAGTTCTGAACACAGACAATTCCTATAAATAAATCAAAAGTCAGGAAGAGAAATGAAAAAGGAAATCCTCTGTGTTACCTTTTTTATCTTTCTAGGCTGAAATATAAACAAACCTGGGGAGAAGCAATGTGTGATGGTTCTCTGTTAAATGTAACTGGAAGGAATTGCAGACCCTTCAGACAGATCTCTTCCTCAGACAATGTGTTAATCTTAACAATCTATTGCCGAGGGCTGCAATAAAGCAGCCTGTCATCAATCCTACCCCAGTGTTGTAGTGTGGAGATGCTCTGATAGCAAGGATGCCACAGACACGCTGTACACACAAAACAGCACAGCAGTCAGGCTTGGTGTACGACTCAAGAGCAAATCCAATATATTAAGTTAGCTCTGGGCTCGAAGTCATTAGGCAAAAATTAAAATGAGATGTGACTCTTAATAACAAATTTCCTTTGTTCTGTGTTTTTAATTAAGGTCTGTTAGCAGCTTTTAAATACAATTATTCTGAATAAGCCCTCTTGCAAACAGGTAATGCACATTTTCTAACAAAAACATTTTAAAACTCTGGCAGTTTTCTTCCAGTTGTGCAGTCTTGACAACAGGCAGCAGGAAACCCTATCCAGCAATTCAAGAGACCAGGAAGAATGTAACAATTTTCCTGATGGATGCAGAGTTGTAAAGCCAAAAGAAAAACCACTTAATGATTGGCATACCACACTGCTTTGCATCTGTCCAATTTTAGAGTAATTGGCTTGACACGTCTACTGCTAATTCTGATCAAAGTAACACAAGACTTGCAGTCCTCTCTCTATGAGATGAGCTAAATTTATTTGGACAGAAAATAGTCCAGATAGTATCAGAAAAAAATATGATGATAAGACAGGGGGATATTACAAAGTCATACACTGCTATTTATAACATGTAATCACATCAATAAAACTCGAACTACATCAATCATTTTTTTCTGTTCCATGCACAACTACTCCAAGAAGCAAGCTCTTGAAAAATCTTACAGGTATATTCCCAGGATAAAACCTTCTATGTCAAGCAGCATACACATTTTCTTTTAACATACAAAGGGTTTCAACTCTTGCTGGTTTTGCTTTTCTTTCCTGTTATGCAGGCTTCAAAACCAAGAAGAAAATTCTACATTTCAGAATATAGGGAATGTTTAAAGCAGAGCTGACATGCCCTTGACTTGCATGCAAAATGACTTTTCAGTGGAAGATACCAACAATCCATGGAATCACCTAAAATATCCTGGCTTAATTTTTCTGAAATTATAAGCATAGTCTCTGAAAATACAGTTTTTCAAGGTTTCTGCAGTAGCCCTTCTGAAAAGGGAGTTGACTTTGAAAGGACTAACATGTCTCCTACAGTCATGACACCAACAGTTTTAAAAATTGTTGTTGTCAACAATATATTTTTTTAAAACATTGTTTCAGATTATTGAAAGCAAAAAAAACCAACCCCCCCCCACACACCTGCACACATACAATTTTATCATTCTTATCTCTTCAACTGATCTCCTTTTACAAATCAGTCAATATCTATTCTCTGGCTCCATACATAAGTAATGATGGGGGTTGGGGTTTTCTTCATCTGTAAATCTTATTGAGAATAGTTGCTTGTTTAAGAAAGCGGAAACCTAGAATTACTAACAGCAGAATGCTGGACTTGTGGTTAAAAAAATACAATGGTCTGAATTTGTAGTCAACAATCCTGATCCTTGAACCTGAGATCAACTTACTAGCAGTGGTAGGTTCTGTGATGAGAATTGTAACACTACTGTGGCATTGCAGATTGACCAGAGATGTCTGGCTCACTATTCCCACTGTGACAGACTTAGTGTTTCCCTTCTTTGGCGAGGAAAGGCTTTAAACTTCCTTGGCCTGATGCACCAACACAGCCCCAGCCCAATTCCCTCCATGACGCAAACGCCGCTGCCCCTGGTGGTTTCACCTCCCTGCTGCCTGATGAAGAGAATGTGTTCCTTCCACAAAGCCTTCCAAGCCAAACCAGGTATTTCATATTCAATTACAGCTCTGGTTATGTGAGACTATTCACTGCTTTTGGTGACCTCCCTCACAGGTGGGACACCCTTTGAAGTTTACAAGTTATTGGACTGTGTTCCCTGTATTGCTCTTACTCCGTAGCTGCCTGCTGGTCAGAGCCACAAGACAATGCTAAGTCTGCTCTGCCACAAAAAAGACATTGCAGTAAGTTCATTCAATGCTAAGTCTGCAGCCACAAAAAAGACATTGCAGTAAGTTCATTCAGCCACTTTGAGGGAAAAATCAAGGACAAAATGAGCAGCGTAAAACTAATGTAAATGATCTGAAGTTAATGTGTCCAAGCACACATATTAGATATTTTTGTGGTGAAGTTATAGAAGAGTCTAACAAATATTTCCCTCTACCCCCAAGCAGATCAACTCTCAATTCAGTAGATATTACTGCAACATTCAAAGTAATATTACATTAAATAATATCATATGAGAAAAGTAGCTTCCTTTTGGAAAACGGAAAGAACAAGTTACTTCTTTATCAACTTTGCAAAGAAAATTACCATGTGTTGTGGAGTACTAGAAATTCACCTCACAGTATATTACATGGTCACTTTATTGCATACATAGAAGAGTCCAGACTGTGTAAATTTACACCATGTTCCTCAGATATGCTTATTTATTTATACAACTTGATTATCTAGCCTTCATACAACTGACTGTGTTTGTAACACTCAGCCCAAATTTAAAATTTCCCATTATGAAGAGTGTGGTAAAAAAGTCTAAAAATTTCCATGGAAATTATTTAGATAAGTTGATCAATGATAGTGCTGGATAAAAGAACACTTACAATTGAAAACATTATTTTGCAAATATATTTTTGACATACTGGAAAGATAATATCCTTTCTTCAAATGAGAATATGTAACACCTTCTCAAGTATCCTAATAACATCCTTTTGCATACTAGCTCTGAAAAAATATCCTGCTGTACGCTACTTCATCTGTCAAAGAATAAAATGTCTAAAAAGAAATTGAAAGGAAAGGCCAGAGAGAAAAGATTAATTCAGAGCTAGAGCTGAGGCTCCTCTGGGGTAGGAAGTAGGAATGACACAGCTGCTCCAGATGGAAGCCATAAGATTAGTCACAGTTCACACGTAAAGTCTTGAAAGGGCTTTAGAACAATTCTGAAATGTTTTCTGCAGTAAGGGATGTATCTTTCTACATGAAAGGAGGGGATCATTCCAAACATACATAGTATAAACAGTTAGACCTACTAATGCTTGTAAAATGGATTTGCAATCTCCTAGATGCCAGAAAGCTCTTATGACATAGAAGTCAATATTTATAGTGTACACATATTTATAGGCTCATCATTTCTAAGGAAAGCATTATTTATTTCTGGCCTCCTTTGCATTTTTTATAAATATATGACAAAAAAGAAGAGTCATGATTCAGGATCAGTCACGGGTAGACTACAAGCCCACCTTCTTTGCTGTGGCTTATGGTACTGCTCCATACACTGAGTTATCAGCCACAAGCCTGGACAAAGTATCCAAAAGGGATCTTGGGGTGCAACTCTCCCAGCTGTGTTATCCAAAGGTCTGGCATACAAATTACTTCTTGGAATGACAGTAAACTTTCAACAGACATTCCAAACAGATGTATTCAAAACCCTGACCATAGTTTGATCTCAATCACAATAATTCAGAGGAGGAAATGATCAAAAACCTAAATCGTATTTCAAAGTCTCCATTTATTTACTTTCTTTCATTTGTTTTCTTCACATGAATATATAACAAAACCATCCCTCTTTTGTATAAAGGACTTCTTGGGAATTTGCTTTTTTCATTGGGCGTAACAGAAACAAAATGACAGACTGCTCCCTGGGCAGCTGTACATTAAAACCAACGCTGATTCCTACTTGATTTCTCTATAGGAGATATGTTTTCTTTTACCTACATCAACAGGTTTCAAATCCTACAATTGGAATTATGACCGAACTCGTCCACTGGCATGGCTTTTAATATTCTCCTAATTTTCAGGCTAGAAGAAATACCTGTGTTCACTTGTGCTTGTGTTTTTGATTAATCTTGCCCATTATTAGATCAGATACCTCATCCCTCTGTGACTATGTCTTGCATCCACACTGTCCAGGGTTGGACTGGCCCACATCTCATCTCACAGTGATACAGCCCCAGCCCAGGACTGGGACTTCTGCACAGAGATCTGATGGTGAGTGACTCACATGCATTTATAGAACACTTTCATCAACACTAATTTAATTTGAAATATCTTCAATCTCAGAGTCTCAATAGACAATGACTTGTTGGGGTGTGCATACTGATAAACCAGGGCCCAAAATGAGTCACTTCATTAAGAACTGAGTAATGACTTCTAAACAATTACTGCTTTTGTTGCAAATGAGGCATTTACTCAAGGAGCAAATACAATCAAGTAATAAGAGGTGCTTATCAGGAGTTATTAAGTAAATATGATGGTTTAAAGAAAATTATGAATGATTTTTGTTGATGCTGTACATTACTCAGTGCAAATGATTTTCTCAATTGTTTCTGCTATTATTTTATGTCATGAAACAACAAGCAACAGTGATTATTTGATCCATATCTTTGATGTTCTTTAATAAATTCAGGATTAAGAGTTTGCAGCTTTATACTGAGACAAATGGAATCAATAAATTCTTAAAGTCGACTGTGAAAGAAATTGTAAAAACAGGTGTTGGCATTTGGGAACTGCAGTGCTGAACACAGAGCAGATGATTAATTTCATGACAGGTACCACAGAAAGTCCTTAAGAGAAAAGCTCATTGAGACAGCCAGAAGAATATGCACATGAAACAAACCACAACAATTTTATAAATACTCAGTAAAATTAGACATTTAAAATTAATTCAAACTGGCTGTACATGTCAATCCAGTTTCCCTTTATAATTCCAGTTCCACCTATCTAAAATACAAGTCGTCACCATCTATTGATACAATTAGTTTGTCAGATTTAAACAGGAGTCTGAATTCGCATTCAGCAACACACAGATTCAGATTTTTACACCTGAAGAAAGGGTCAAACATTTACAGTCACTTTGATTATTTGCAAATTTAGATCTGACATTAGTCACACTGGAATAGCTGGGCCTTTAACACCGTGTGATGTTCAGACAAACTCCCAGAAAAGCCAAAAAAGCTGCTGGTGCTAAATTTTTTTTTGAATTCCTGTCTGGCAGCTGACCTGAAATGGATGTACAGCATCTGTTTCCTCTCAGCACCACTTTTAACTTATACAGTTCCATACCAAGAACATTCTCAGTTCCTTATAAGATTAACTCTGTGGCAAAGTTCTGATCCATAGGCAAAATAACTGTCAAAATAAAGCACATCAATAAGGTATTGGTTCATCTTTAAACTTCAAAAGAAATACTTAAGAATCCATGTAAACGTTTACTACATTCAGGATAATGAAAATATCCTTTCTTTCTTAAAGAAACCACAATGAAGCTTTGAAGAACATATTGAATATGTAACTACCTTTTATTTTACAAGTCGACAGAAATGTTGGCTAAATAAAAATATCTAGCAACAGCATCAAAGAAAACCCTATATAACATCATTACACAGATTTGTATAGATTGTTACAAGTGTCAAAAGACAGAGAAATGTCTGCACTGCAAGTCCTGCAGAGAAGACGAGTTCCTAAAGAATTTGGTCAATTAATTATTTACCTTGATGTTACTTTAAAGATGCAGGTCCTCTCTATTATATATTTTATTGCAATGTGGTCTTGTGGCACATAACTACATTAGTAGAACGTGACTTACACAAGCCTGTATTCTTATTTTTCTTTTGGTTTTGGGTTGTTGGGGTTTTTTTTGTTTTTTGGTAGTACTGCAGAACAAGCACCATCCCCAAAGCTGCTCAAGTAATGAAAAACACAGCAAAAACAACTGGCCAAACCCACTCCCTCAGCCCCTACGTGTCACTAAGAATTCCAGAAGCTGCAAGGAAGTACTGAGCTCAATTCACATCGAATCAAATGCAAACCAGTCACTTTTATACATCTTCCAACTAAAGAAAAGGACCAGTTTAGCACAGAAAAGTGCTGAACACGTTTCATGTGTTTTCCTTGTACAGGCGCAAATACACTTGCACTGGGAGGAGGGAAAGTAAACCAAGCTGGGCTGACAGATATGGCAATGTGCTACATTTGTAGGAACATAGGATGAAAGAAGTAGAGTTGGCCTAAAACATCACAGACAAGGAAGAACAATCACACTTGTCAACATCCATCACCAGTAGATCCTTTCTCAGGTCCCAGCCTTGTGTCATCAGCAGAAAATGCTTCAGGTGGGGGAAAGCAATTGGAATTGTATGCAGGCTTGAAAAACATCTTCAAACCCACCCACCCAAGGCCAGCTATTCTTTTGGTATCTCCCACAATATCTGCTGTCAAAGTAGAGGGGGAGAAGCAGAATTTGGCTTGTTAGGTAAGAGGGTCAAAACAATAGACGAGCTTGGACAAGACTAAGACTTGTGCTTTGTCCATTTATGGCACATCTTCAGCTGTTGCCATGACAACACTGACATCTCCCCATGCTGGGAAGTGCTCTTAGTTTAAATATTGTATAAATGAACATAAATCTTTTATATATCCCATGCAGCTATTGTTTGTGAAATGGGGGCAGTATTTCTCTTAGTTTTATTAGAGGAAGAAATATTATACAGATCAGTCATGCTGCTATTCACTGAACATTGAAGAATTTCAGCAACCCAAACCAGAAAAATGTTAATATTTTATTATGAAAAGCAGTATATAAGGTGTTCTGTATCTTGAGCACAGGAATCTTTGTACAATGGCTGAAACGATGGTTTTAAGTAATTTTCTGTTCTGAAAAATTCAGGTGTGTTAGAAAATGAGACCTTCACAATAACTTATTTTCAACTAAGAATCTTAAGGTAAGTTGAGTAAATTTTTTTTTCAGATGTTTCAATATTCTAATTGAACATTTTGTGGAGATTTCTAATTAACAAGTTTTTATATTTTTAATTCCTTTTGGGTATTAATCATAAATATTTAACATTTTTTAGGATAAAAACACTCCCATCTGTCTCTAGCTGAGTTTCAAAACACAAACATGATGACATGCTTTCTCTCAGGGTATTCTGCACACGAGAATCTTATTATCATGTACATGTAAACCTGTAACAGTGATTCCATTATTTTTAATTGTACGCTCATAAAAATATTTGAGATAAACCTAGAAATAAATGACATCTTCCTAGTTTTCTGCGTGATTAAAGACATTTTAGAACAAATACGAAAAGAGAAAAAAGAACAGTCAGTCCTTTAAAAAAAATCAGTAGTTTTCCACTGCAAAGGCCCATAACAGAAATCAGCTTCTTGTGTGAGCTCTCTATCCTGTACCCTTTTTTTCATGCAGAGAGTATGGAGTTTCTACTAATCCCTTATAACACATATGTATATTTTTTATTACTTAAATACGTGTATTCCAGAATAAGATGACACTGGGAAGCGGGGTATTTTTGTTGGCAAATACACAGCAATGTTGTAAAGACCTATAAGGAAATGCATTAAATAAGGTCAGACTCATCTTTAATCAACCCCTGCATTTTATTTATAGACAGGCACATAGATAGATATTTCATCTTCTCACTTTTCTTTTAGGTTCACTTTTCCTGGCTGCTGTAGCATTTAAATAGAGTTAATCAGTTCCCTCCAGAGCAAAGGCAAGTACTATAAGCAGAGCTGCATGGCTCAAGGGATGTTCAGCAAATGTGTTCAATCAACACTTGCTCCTTCTGGAATAAAGAGGATGTGACTCTGCATCAGATTTAGCTCTTCTCTACTGTTTGAATAGTGTGGCAGTCTCTGTCTGTGCCATAATATGATTTGGACTGAGGGGAAAAGGCCAAAGGGTTATTCTAAAGCTGTATTGAAATGCCCAGTTTTCATCTAATGAGGATTATCTGATTTACATCTGAAAACCTGTACCCACCACAAACTACAAAAGAAGGCACGTGCAGGGCTGGAGCTGCTGGTGGGAAGGCAGATTTAAATTTACTCTCCCAGGACTCTCATTTATATGAGCATGTCAGTTATTATCACCGGAATAAAAATTTATTAAGCAAATTAATAAAATCTTGAATCTTGATATTATCTTTTTTTATCTGATTAAGTTTTAATTATAATTGAAAATAGCAAGCTTATCAACATAGCATTTGCTGGTACATGAGATGGTGTGTTGCTTTAAAAGGTGAGAGTGGAAAATAAGTTAAGACATAATACACATTAAAGAAAGGATCCTGATGAATGTCACTAATGAATAAGTATCAAGTAGTAGTCCTGATTCTGTAAACCCCCACAGAAATTGGCAATTTCAGCCATGTTTAACATCTCCTTTAAACTGGCTAAGATTACACAAATTCTTATAAGTAACGCTCTCTGTCATTACTTTAGTAGATTACAGGTTAATTATGAAAAGATTTAGAGCCTTCCCAACCTCTCACTTTACATCCCTGAAATCCATTAAGGAAAGAACAGAGGGCCATTGTGCATGCAGACACATAGGTTGCTTTCATCTCTAGAGTCAAGCTGCATGACTCCAATTTCCCATTAATTAGATAATCTTTCAGAGGATTATTTGCTAATTATCCTCAGTAGGTTTCCAGCACATTAAAAAATACACAATGGGGAAAAATATACAATGAGAGACTTCTCCAAAAAACCTGACTGTGGAGAGTAGTACTGGAATACCCCACAGATTCTTGGGGATCCTTTAACCATGACATTCCAGGTATAACAACTTAGTTGTGTTAACTGCTCCTGGACAAGAGAGCAGTACCCAGGGCCTATCAGACTTCGAAAACATCCAACACCAGACAGGACTTTGAAATAAGATTACTTGATTAAAAAGCATGTTTAAGCATCTACTTGACAGATTTGTAAACAGGTGCAAAAAATAAGTGTGGTATCTAATAGTTACGTGTCATTTATTAGCTGTGGGAATTTCCTTCTTTTTCATCCTGCTAGCAGAGCCAAGGACAGACACAGGAGGAATTTTTGCACCTGTGATGACCAAGCAGCAATTCCTAGATGAAGTCAGTTTTCCATGCAGTCTCTCCCTAAACAGAAACACTTGCTTGGGTGGGAATTTTCACTTGTAAACCCTCCTGTTAAGAACTAATTAATCTGTCAGTTTTTCCTGTAATGTTTAATTTTGACACTAAATTCAATCAAGAAATATTTGCAATTTCCTTACTAATGAAATGCTATTTGTGGCAGTGTTATGATGCTACACGATGGTGCTTTTCAAACATGCAACCCGTTCTGCCAGAGCTAAGAAGTATTAACATAGGGTTTATTAATAATATATACATATGATGCAAACAAGATTCATTCTGCCAGAACAGCTTATGTCTTGGTACATAATACATATTTTGGCAACCCCTTTTCACACAACATGGTTAGTGCCACTAAGAAGTGCACCTTAGCTTCTGCTTATGATAAAAACTATCTGTGATGGATGAATTCAACTTGAGGATTCTGATATATTTGGGCAAGGTTACAACTTTATCAGTATTTCCAGGATTTGGAGGACATGATTTTCTGCACACTCTTACTGCCTATATGCTTTTAGTAATACTACATAAATAAAGGTATTAAAATGACTCAATATACTGGTCAAAATGGGCTAAACAAGAAATGTTGAACTATTGCTTCCATTAGAGCTGAACATGTAGTAATAAACAAGCACTATCAGACAGCGTGTGCTTGAAGAAACCTTTTTTTTTTTCAGCCTTGCAACAACAACTATCCATTCTTACAGACTTTGTTTCACTTTCCTTCTTTCCCTCCCAAAGTTAAATCGCAGTTGCTGGATACTCATGTGACCAGCTGACACCAGAACTGTCTGGTTCTGGGATTTGAATTACTTCATGTCCACCAAATGCTACAGAGCTTGCATCCGTAACCAGTAAATATCTCCCAAAATGCTACTTAGTTAACAAATTAGACATCTGTAACCAGAAAGGATGAAACAGGAAGTAAGAGCTGTCAGACTTATCCCAGCAGCAGTAGAGTTTTGTTCTTTCACCTACTCCCAGCTACCCAAAACATGGCACAGAGTTCTGGCTGCTGCTGTCCTGGACTGCTCCGACTTGTGGCTGCCATTCCCTCCTCCATTTCCAAGGCATAACAATGTCAGTTCTGTTCCAGGATCTCCTACGCCCAAAATCTGAGCAGCAGTGTGCAGTCACATGACTTGATGCAACTGAGACAAGCAAAGTGATACCTCAGCCAGCTCTCCAGCAACCAAGGGAATGATGGATCGATGTTGGCAGCTGCAGACCACAGGCTTGTTTGCTGCTGAGTCAAGCATTTGCAGCACATTTGACAGCAGCAGACACAGCCAAGTGTGTTTAAGTTCCAGCAGCGTGGAAACATCCTGCCAGCAACTCTAGAGAGCCACAAATCCCCTAACAAAGGGATCATGGAAGTTCATTGGCCTCCAAGTGCTTACTGGATGTGAACTTTGGTCACTGAAGTCAAGAGAGCTATTCAGAGAAAGGGAAGCATTGGTTTATGCAGTTGTAGAATTTGGGTGCCTTGGGTATCCGTCAGAAATTTGGAAAAAAAAACATAAAAAAATACTGTGTACATGTCTATACGTTAAAAAAGCATCTACCTCTTGTGGTGATTTCCAGGAAAGGTAAAAATCCTTACCTCTAATAGATTCATAAATAATTCCTATGCTACATTTCTGGTGTAATGTGCTGATGTTTTGAGTTACTGCAGGTTGAGTATACTCAAGAAAATGCATATTACTGTCCTATAGCATTCCCCTGCTGGGACAACAAGAAGATTTTTTTAGTTTGACAGAAAGAAAAGAAAAATAGGTACAACTGCTCAATGAGAACTGATGGCTTAGCAGTAAAAGACGACTTTCTTAGAGCACTTTAGGGACCTCTAGATTAAGAGTGCATCCCACAGAACTGTCTGTGCTCCCTTGAGGGACTGCTTTCATAAAGAAGTAAGGCACCTAAATTTTGAAGTTAAAATAATGGAATAGAAGATATTCAATTCTTATGTTCTTTTTTATTTTCCCTTTCCAGTTGTCTGCAATGAAATCTAAGAGGCCTTGTATCAGATCCAATATGCATATTAGGGCAAAAGAAATATGTTTGATTTCTAGAGTAAAACAACGGGTACAAAGCTTCATATGTATAATAAGCAGTCTGGGAACACATTTCATTTTCCACAACAAAATCCCTATTACATATGCAGACTCTGAAACATAAATATTAATGTCAACAACAAAAATAATTTGTATTTATATCTGTTTGTGGGCAAAACAGATTCACTGAATAACAGCAGTCATGCCACTGTAGTCTATTGTAATATATAACTTCATAAAATATATTCAATATTCACCTTATAGGTAGGGTTTTTTTTAAAAACTCATTATAATCTCTCCAACAAATACTGGATGTTCTAGTGGTTTTTGAACTACCATATTATTGTAGTTAGTCCTTTCTCAAAAACAAGATATAAACCTGTAATATACTGTACGAGGTTGCTCAAATCAAAGCTAAGTTACAGAGGGTTTAGAAATAAAATTCTATATTTATATTATGCCTTTATATTATACCAAGAAAAAAGAGCAACTATGTACGGTCAAACAGATCAGATTCTACTTTACATTAAAAAGAAAAAACACTCACAAAAGACCAGAGTAAAATTTCTACATGAGTACAACTCTCATACTGCTCTGGTACAGTGTAGTATCAGTTTTGCTGCTGAAAATGCTTCTGCACACACTAAGTTTCCAGAACCTTACTTTTTTTCAACTCTTGTTGAGGAGTCACATGCAAATCTTTACATGATTTAACAACTTGCAGTCTAAAATCTTCCTGGAGACGGCAAACACGACTAGGCTGAAAATAAATTCACATTTCAATCGTGAAACAATTTCAATTCAAGCTCCAGCACATGCACTGAGGCAGCCCCATTTACGTTGAATGGTAACAAAATTTTAACAAATTTGAATAGATAAATGTAAATAAATAATATGTATAATATTGCTGCTGATTCTGAAACATATTTTTCTCAATCCTCCCCCTTCCTCCCAGCCTGATACTCTAAGAATACACTCCAGCAAATCTTGCATTTGTCAATGAAGGAGCAAAAAAAAAAAAAAAAAACAACAAAAGCTGTACAAATAAGGTTCCCTTTCTTACCCCCTCTATACCTAATTTTCATGATCACAATATGAATCTCATCCAATTGGCCTCGACCCTTCAATCCAGCCTGTCCAGATCCCTCTGTGAAGCCCTCCTGCTCTCCAGCAGAACAACACTCCCACCCAGCTTGGCGTTATCTGCAAATTTACTGAGAGTGCACTTAATCCAGACCATCAATAAAAATATTAAACAGGATTGGCCCCAGTACTGAGCCCTGGGAAACCCCACTGGTGACCTTCCTCAGTTGGATGTACATCCAGTAGTATTTTAATTCCTTAGATAATGACAGCCATGGACAGTACAGTTAAATATGATCCATTAAAATACATAACCACAGGAAGCTGAATTTAACACAACAGCCGTTTGCTACTCCTCTGCCAAAACAGAGCCTCAAAGGATTCCCAGTATCAAAAATCTGAATAAGAGGTGAGAAAAAAATAATTGTCTTGGAATCATTAATCTTCAGTGAAGGACCTTTACTGGTCAAGACTTATGGCAGCTGATGACAGCAGTATCATACTACAAATTAAAGGTAAAATCCTGGCTCCAAAGTCCTTGCCAAATTCCAACAGTACTTTTGAGCAATTCTTAGCCCTTCTGACTCAGTTTTTGAACTGTCAGTTGAGTGGGAGGTGTGAATTGAGGAAATGTTTTCATGCGTTTCCTCATTTAGCCATTTTTCCATAACATACATTGGCAGAGCTCAGAGGAAAAAAAAAAACCACTCTACAGACTGTTCACTGTTTTCTGAGTGAATTACTCAGCTTTTTAGCTAAGCCAACGCTTACACCTCCCAAGGTTTCCAGAAATGCTGAAGGCTGTAATTCTTACTCCTCAACACAAAGAACCAAAGCCCAGGAACGATTCTCTCTCTACAACCATATTTTTGCAGGTCCCTCCTCATACAGATAGCCACATGAAACCTCTTAAATGTCAAGCTTTTACTGGAAGGACTTTAATGCAAATTAGAAACATATATATGTGTACAAAATATCAATTATCCTCATCACTTAAATACTTATCATATCTTGAACTTCAGAAAAACTTGAGCAGGCTGGAGTAGGTAGCAATTCCAGAGCAATAGGGCAAAGATTCCTCCAGCATTCAGGCCAGGAGTTGGCAGTCTGATCTCTGGAGTCCCATTTCCAGCTCTGCTACTGCCTGTTCTGTGACTTCAGAGGTCATGATATACAGTGCAAAACATAACTCCTGTAGGGCCCAATCAGCTCAGTAAGTTTTGGCCTGCCTTTATGAATTCCTAAGAGAGAGAATAAGAAACATCCATCTGTCTTTGAAACATTTACTTGAAAGGAGATGAACCTTCAGCATTCCTTGGCTGCAAGAACAAAATATCAGGATTCAAGTCCTCACTACAGGATGAGCTTGGTTAGAAGGCAGAAACAAAGTGTCTGCCCAAAATTGACTATGCTAAAGAGGATGAAATAAGGGGAAGCAGAAAGAAACTTTTGAAACAAAGAAACATAGGCATTTGTAACAACAGCAGGGGAGCAGCGGTGGAAACAGCAGCATCCAAACCATGCCTGGCATTCCCAGGTGGGGACCCTGCATGCACATGACCTTGCAGGGTACCCAAGGATGTGTCTTAATGGATACATAAAGGAAGAACACCCACATCTCCCACTGGAGGGGTGGCAGCAGCTCCAGCACATGCCCAGAGCAGACTCATAACTCTTTATTTCTCTAATGGAAGGATGGGGGTGCACATATAACCTTGGGACGGTTAGGGTTAGTAGTTGACACTGCAAGTATATATTTTGTCTAACATTGTGGTTTATCCATTGCGTTGCTGACACTGATCCTTAATGTGCAATTTACTGATTGCCAGCTAATTACATGTCATCAATAAACGAATAAACCACTTTGATCCGTGTTTGATTTGATCTATGTTAACTGAGCAGTTTGTCCCTGCAACCAGCAGGGACAAACAAATGAAGTGCCACTGCAGGAAGAAGCCCAAAATTCACCATTGCCTAAATTATTACTCTAAATAACTGCATGTCCCCAAAAAAATGCCTTGGTGGGCCACGACATACATGGAGAGCTCCAGGGCAGACAGCATTCCCGGTCAGAACAGCAATGCTTCCCAGGTACACTGTAACCCCTGACACAGAGAAATACAGGCTATCATTGGATTTCTGAAACTCATTATGTACACAAACTATTTAAAGGCTTTTGTATTGCTGTGCTCTATTAATAGAATACTTTGCACAGTTTGGAGGAGAGCCCATACTCTAATAAATAAAAATTAACCTTGGTTGCAGTCACCATTGGGGAAAGTGCTTTTTAAGTACAACGTACCACAAGAATCCTTGGGATCTTCTCAGTTTGAGGCAATATCACTTTGCATAGCAACAGTCATCATGTTCAGTCTGCAGAAATGTATTTCAATGGATCTGTAAGCCTATTACAGCTGATTTTATTTAAAAGATAACAAGAGTAAAATAGCAGAGAGATAAAAACTAAATAGAAAAAAATAAAATCCAAATGCATTTTAAACCTAATCCTTTCCAGTGGGTCAAATTACTTATCTTTTTCATGTCTACCATTATGAGAGCAGTTTTCTGTTACACTGGTCTACTAATTGCCAGTCTCTCCACAAAATGTTGACAAAACAAAACCAAAAATAACAAACAGCAGAATACACAGCACTGATTTCTCAAGGGACCCATATATGTGTTGATGCATGACTGCAACATGAATAATTCAGAATCTTCCCATTTGAAAACAATTTTTACATAACTAAGGTATAAAACCCCCTACATTCATTAAGAAAGATTAATAGATGCAACTGCAAATTCAGGGATTTCTTATTGTCATTAGACTTGGTGGTTAGAATGTGAGTTTTATACAGGCAAAGAACAATTATCTCCTGTCCATGCTCTGCATTTTCTGAATAAATCACTCAATAGCTTTTCCTTAAATTGCATTTTAATGATATTGATTGTTCAGGTGTGTGAATTTAAAATACAACATTTAAAACACTATTAGGGTAAACAGCTAACTAAAAAGCTAAAAGGAAGCTTCCAATAAGCTGCAGCATGAAGTGTGTCAACCAGACAACAATATGCCATTTTGTGTCATACCACCACTGAATCTGAGCAATTGGGGTGTACACATACATGGTCCTCAGGGAATCATCCTGATCCATAAGAAAATGTTTAGCAGGAGGGAGCAAAGGCAGTGAATCCTACAACAGCCATCTTCTTTTGTCCTAGGGAAAGACATTCCCATTCTCTGCTTTTAGGAAACAATGGTTGATGGTGTACATTATCAAGTCCTACAGTGGACTTCAGTTATGCCAGGGCACTCCCAATTATCACAAGGATGCTGAAATTGGGGTGGGGATGGTAAGGGAATCAAGAGAGAGAAATGCTCCAGGCTGCTGTTTCTGTAGTGTCTTAAGTCCAGTTAACCACGCTGAATTCAGTTCAAGTAGACATCAGCAAAGTCCTATGAAGTTGTCTACTATATTCTGTCACATGAGAGCTGGGAAGGGATGATGTTCAATTATTGGTTAGCTTTAAATATTCTTTTATAGCAGAAAATGTGCTTATTCTTCCAAAGTGCAGGCTCTTCCAAGAAAAAAAAGCACTGAACCATAAATCCCATAACCTTTTGTAAGTGATTCTTCTAATATCAAATAAGGTTAAATGAGCCTCACTAAAGTGATCCTATTGATGTATTTATGTTTTGTGTTTGTGGCCTTTGTGCTCCTCTGCAGAGTCCAGTAATGACAATAGGGCAATTCAATATACTTGCACTACCCAGTATTATCCAATTAGCAAAAATATCAAGCCCAGCTATCAAAAGCTCTGTCTGATGGTTATGATCCATAAATTGTATCACAACAATCTAAGGGCTGTCTGTGCAACTTTATCAGATTTTTAAGCATTTAAATGCATTAGAAGAGCAAATACTGAAAAGTACTCAGGTTCCTCCTGCCAGATTGATTGATATCAGACATCTGCTAAGTTTTAATTCATCACTACTTCAGAAACAGCACAAACACGGATCAACAACTTACAG
>NW_016690455.1:844392-901508 GCF_001604755.1 Lepidothrix coronata
GGAGAACCAGCCTTGTCCTAACTTGAAATTAAACTACTACAAGGCTCCTTAAAGACACAGAAAGTGAGTCAAACACCTCTTCCTGTGCATGTACAGTGAGACCTGCACAAGCAAATACATGTAAAGAGCTGAAATACATTTCGTTACAAGCATGATCAGCTCAACAGACCCACTGAGAAAGTTTCTTTCCCCAATGAAGCTTTGAACCTTCTCCTTTGCAAGATGCTCAGTTGGGCTCATCCACAGCCACTCAGCTGAGAGAAGGGCCACTGTTTTAATGGGAGGAGTGAATGGTGAATGTTCAAAGGGACAAAATAAGCAGGAAACCAGAGAGCTGCTAAAAGGCAGCAGAACAGTGAGGAAACACCCCTTCCCACAGCATTTGCTGTTTCCTTGCTCTCTTCAGTGCTTTTAATCCAGGACTACACAAAGTAAGCCCACAGACCAAGTATATCTGGCAGCCACTAGTAAGACTACACTGTATTATGTTATAAATGATATTTCAAGAACACTGAATAATTTATATCAAGTATCGCTTGTACTTCCAAATGCTAAGACATCAGAAGGCACTATTCTAGGATAAGAAATAATCACTGCAGAAGTTGGAAGGAGCTGTTCCCCTTAGGGAAAATATTAGCTACCAAAAATATAAGTGAGATTTTCAAGTTCCTCCAAATGTTTTCAACTTGCAAAATCAGAAGCAGAAAAGTTCATGCTATGAAGTCACCAGTGCAGCAAAGCTCACAGTCCAACCACTTCCTTATCAGTATTTAATTGGTCTTAAAAGACTATATATGTAGGATGATAAAAAGTCAGTATTAGGAAACAAATACATGGAAAAACTTGGACTAACTTTAAATTATCCAGTAAAAATGCTGCATATGGAAGACAAAACAGAATTCAGTACAGATGGAAACATTCTCATGTTGCAGGATGGGAAGCAGGGTCTATTCTTGGGTATATAGATTTTACACAGTATCCAACCAGTATCAAGATTATAAAATATCCTTCAATAAGGAGAACTTTCAGACCTTGCATATTAGGTCTCCTAAATCCAATATTTCTGCAGGGAAGATGTTTCACATACTTTTCTTGGTATGGAACTCCACAGTAGGCTTTTCATTTAGTTAAAACTTCACTTCCTATTTAAGGCAAGAAGATGTTTTTAAAGGATAGAATTTTTAAACTAAATTTTCCAGCAGAAAGTCTTGTGCTAGATATTTGAATCACCAATGAAAGCATGACAGTTTTAAGTTTATCTCTAATCCTCTGATGGAATTTCATGTCACTTTGGAATTTTCTACACAATCTTTTTCAGTAGTCTTTCTTATTCTAGATCCAAAATCAACTTTTTGTTGATAAGCACAGTTCTAGGGATCAAAAAAATAAAGAGTGCCCTCAAAGCAGTCTTTATTTCTACATAAGTTCTTCATTTCCAACACTGCCTTAACCAAACTTTTACACATGAATGGTTCACTGCATAATTACCATTTAATTATCAGATTAAATAGACCAGACGCCTCAAAGGCACTTTCTCTGATAGTCTTGCTGGTTTAACAGCAAAACATCCTCCCCAGCTGACATGTGACGTGTGAGAGCTGATGGTGTAGAACTCCACAGTGGTAGCACCTCCAGGTTCTGACACAAACACAGCTTTAATCTATTCATTTATACAGCACAGAGCTTGTTAAAATAGTTTGGTGTTTTGAGTTGATATAAATTTAACTCATGGTGCACTTTTTAAAATTACAATTTCCCCCAATAGATTGCTTCAAAACAGAGCTGTAAATATATGACTCCTTCTGAATGCCTGCACTAATAAAATAAATATTTAACTGGAAACTTTTTGCTATTTCTTCAACTTTTCAAAAAATCAATGCACATTTAGGATTATTATTCAGTGAACTCAATTATTTTTATTATTGGAAGTACCATGAGAGCTATTACCTTCTTCTGTTTTCTTTCTGATAATAATAGTTTTGTTGCACATGGAAACTCACATACACCCAAATCAGGTTGCAGGTCAGATGTCAGCAATACATAGATATTTGTTAGTAGTTCATTAATACACTTCTCAGCTACACAACAATTTCTTCATCTTTGATTCTAATGGAATGTGCTTCAACCAATATTGTGTTTCCCAAAGGTATCTGTTGCAAAAACATGTCTCACAAAGAGCTATTAAACAATCTAGTCATTAGTGCTTATGGACTTCCTCCTGAAATTCTGAATAATTACTGAGAAGTGACTCAAACTTCAAAACATCAGCTTCAAAACCTGACTTGATAAATCTTAAAAGCTTTCTGCTAACACAGGGCACACCATGACCAACACAATGTGAAATCTGAAATTTGGGGTTGCTACTCCCCAGCAATGGGTTAGATCTCAAAAACAGCAAACTCGATGGGAGACCAGTGCCTTGGCCTATGAATCCTTTAGAATTAATAAACATATATATGATTTGGAAAATATTACAGACAAATTTCCCTTAAAATGAAGAAAATATGGAAAAAAGTTGTAATATTTCTATAACAAGTCCTCTTAAACATTTTAAGAAAACATCATGTAATGCAAAACTATCCACTGGGAGAATGTTCAAAGAAGTGATCTGAGATACTAAGAGTGAAAATTAGGCCTCTAAAATCAGTATTCAAATTATTCTTCTTCAGTGTAACCTTCCCAGTGGCACAGAATAGTAAATATGTTCCAATTCACAGGCATTGAGTAGCTAGGGATAAATAATAAACTAAAACCATAAAACACTGCAGCATAGTACAGATTCGGGATCTGAAGATGCAGTTTTGAGACAGGCAAGAGCAAGGTTTTTTGTCCAGGGAAACCACAGAAACAAAGCAGAGCTGCTTAAAATGTCCTTGACACCCCACAACAAAGTTATCAAGGTTCATCTTATTTAAAGCCAGGTAACAGCCTAAGAACAGGTACCCATCCCTGAAGTCAATAATCACAGTATATATAACACAGACAGCAGACTTGCACCTAACAATGATAATACAAATGTAAAAGAAAGTACGGTTTTCAGTGATCAGAATGGTTTGAAATGTGCTGTTTAAGCACTTGAACAAAGCAAAATTTAAGATCCAAAACAAATAAGCACTTGTAAAAAAAAATAAAAAGACAACATAAAACCAACAGGTTTAGGGGGAAAAAAGGAGGGAGTGGAAGAGAAAAGCAGTATCCAGTTCTTTAAAATTTTATAACTCCTAAAAGAGTATCTTTAAGCAGACAATTTAATTCTAATGGAAGTTTTATTCTAAAAACTATTTATTTGGAAGAGAAAGATTTTTTTCTTTATTTTTCAGAAGATTTATATCCACAGGGAAAATTAACAAAAAAAAAAAATTATCAGAGGGGACAAATTGCCCACTAATTTGTATCCCAACAACAAACCATGTCCACCAGACTGACTCCCAGTTTGTATTCATCTTCCTTTAAGAGTAAACAGACACAGAAAACTGGAACTTGGATTGCATCTGTGTTCCCTTTCTCTCCAGCTGGAAGAGAAGAGCAGGAGCACACTATGTGTTTACTCCTTCAGAGGCTGAAGTACAGCCAAACACAATTTCTGTCTTTGTTAGGACCCTAAATGTCTCTCTCACTCAACAAACAGCATTTAGGGTAATATTCTTTTCCAGAATAAGAGTGTTTCTCCTTTTCGAACCTTTCAATTTTAAACCCCAATTACAAAACAATTTCTTTCTCGAGTACTCCTGGAAAACCTAATTTAATTTTTTAAGATGACAAGCTATTCAGTTGCTAAGGACTGAAAACCATTCAAAAACATCAACTGCTTTGAAGTCCTCCACTTACAAGGCTGACCTAACTCCTGCTAAAGAAAATTAACCATATCAACTACATCAGCAAAACAGCCCTGTACCATGAAATATCTGAAATATCACAACATTTCTCCTACATTGAGCACAGAAGAGAGAAGGTTGCCTAATATTCTTGATCTGCTGGATAAATCATCTATCTTTCCCAATTAAAAAAAATATGCTGAGAAACTTTCCTATTTGAACAAGGGTTTATTTGATAGATAACAGTGGAAATGCATAAAGGATTCATGTCTCCAGGTTCTGTTGCATTCCCACCCCTCAAAGCTAAATTCTGCCTTTCTACAATCCAATAGGGTAAAAAGAAAAGAAATTGTCACCTTATTTTTGAGTTGCAAACTTGGTGGTTGTTCAAATCACTATCCCTACTATTTTTACTAATCCCAAAATTCAACGTGCACTACATGCAGCATTATGAATCACTCTGTTATTTCCTAAACCAGCTCAGATTTAATCATCATTTCACCAAACAGAAAAGTAACATGATGTTCTGGATCCTTCCCCAGGATCTGTGGAAGTGGGCACAGCACCGGAGGCAAACACTGTGTGTGAACTTCTGATGTGATTCAGGATCACAGCTGACATGAAATAAAACACAGTAAGGTAGCCCTTGCCAACAAGAAGGTGAATGAAAAATTGAAGAGATTAATAACTGTCAGTGACCAAACTGTCATCTTTCCATCTGTCAAACAGGCAGAAGTTTGTCTCTGTGTGGAGTAAGAAGGAAATCAGGCTTGCCACCCCTCTGTATTGCTGTTACCCACTGAAAACAGCATTCATGCATATCTTTGCCCTTAGATTTTCAGAAAATGGATCCAGGAAGCACAGAGGATATGCCCAGTATGCTCCCAAGCACTATAAATTAAACTTTACACTAGTAAGTGCCATAACCAAAGCATTGCAATTTTCTTCATTTTACTCTGAAGTAGCTATTTTCTTATAGGAAACAAAATAAATAATACCCTTATAAAAATGCCTGCATCTTGTCAAATTTTCTACTACCACAAAACAATAATTAAAGCTTTGAAATTTAACAAATTTCAAAATTAAAAAACACTGAAGAAAAACAGACATGATGGGTTTTTAATCAGAATAATAGGAATAGTTTAATAAAAAGAAGTTAAATTCCAAAATGGCAAACCTTGTGGATGGAGACACCTCTGCAAACACCAACCTTTACCTTAATTTTTCAGAAGAAAGTTAAGTGGGAGAGAAAATCTAGTATTACCCAATAAGGCTCCACACTCCCAGGCAGCATTCCACTTTGTATCATTAGCACTTCCATTAAAAAATAATGTAGATTTAAACTTCAGACATTCCATAAAGTCACAGCTCACTATAAACCCCAGGAATTCACCTGAATTTCAGAATCTGAATTTGTTTTTCCGGTTTTTAAAAGCCTTGCTTTCAGACACTGAAACATGATAGAATTGCTCCTGTAGTACTGTATGTCTTTGCTCTGACCTTTTGTCCTTCCACAGAGCAAGGAGCAAAAAAAGCAATGTTTTTCCAAGTAGCCATTAGATTTCACCTAAAACAAGAATGGGAACAGAGGAGGCAGCAGAGACATAAAGCACTGTTAAGTATAATTGTGGGACATGAAGGGTTAGGTTTTGTTCTTCCAGTTTGAGTTCACCACCACCACTGAATCTGAACACAGCAAGATCAACAAATTATTCAGGAACAGAAACTGTATTCAAACCATAGATTTCATCACAGCAACCAAAGGCAGAAAACATCCCAAAAAGGCCATATGAACCAAGGGGAATATTTTGAAAGGGGAAAACCAAATACTCCTTGCAATTCTTCATACTGGTAGCAAATGACATTCTAGACCTATTGAAGTAAGAGGAAAAATCCCATAGAGCCATCTCTGAGGCCAGGGAGTTTGTCCCTCTACTGGAATTCTGAACAATCTTGTTTGTTTTTCTATTTTTTAATAGATGAAGCTAAAAGGAGAAAATTCAACAAAACTACATGCAACTGCATCTAAACCTCCTTCAAGTTCCTAAGTCCCTTCTGTATTTTTGTGTTTTCTAGAACTACCTAGCTCTGTCATTTTTGCCTAAAACTAGTGGAATCCTATACTATACTCTACACTGTATCAACACCTCGAAAAATATATTCTTTCCTGAAAATCTCAGAGCCCAAGATCATGATTTTACTAAGGCCTATGAATACAGTGTGAATAATCTCAATGAAAACAAAACAAAAAAATTATATCATTTAAAGTTCTAGTTTCTTTTTAATTTCTAATTCTTCATTTTAAATCAGAATTACCAGAACCAAGTGCAGCCCTCAAAATTCAAGTGCAATGTGGTGACAGAAAAACTAAGTGACCTACCAGCACCAGAAGTACAAACTGAATTCAGACTGTCCTAAAGCCTATTATTTGCCTAAAATAAAAGAATTAATTTGCATTAAAGAAAAAATCTGGACTTTACAAGATAGTAAATGAAAGACAGGCAGTGAACAAATATACTCTGTCCTGATAACTCCATTGTAGGGACAGAACCCAGATGTAAAGGGATAGACAAGACACTGGAAGAATTTTACTGATAATTTCTCAAGCCACTGTAGCAAAATTTACAGGGCTTGACTGCTTCAGTGAAAATCCCCCATCTAAAGCACAAACTAGAGGTGACTGGGAGTATCTTCATAACGTAAATGCCTTTTTTTGAAGTTGACTGATTCTTAGGTTTATTTATCTGCTGTTTCTAAACAGCTACAGTGCTGAGGGCATAGTGCTTAGTTTATTTACCCTTCATATTTATTAATTTAATTTTACTTTGTGGCACCTATGGACAGTGAACTGGAAACACAACCCAACTACCTCCTTTCAATATTTTTATTGTTTGTATGTTGTGCACTTTTTTTACAAAGTCAGTTCTTCCCAGCTATTGATGTCTCCCTACATCAAAGGATTTCTATTGATTGCAGTGAAGATAATGAATACCAAGTATCTCCCAAACAGAACCCCTTTATCAACATCTTCTGCTGGCCCAGGGCATTGACATTCCTTATCTTGATTTCATCGGTATCACAAGACACATAACATAGCACAAGAATGCAGAAATCAATTCTGATTGGAGTTACACAAGTGAAATCAAGGCAGATACATCACTGTGAGCAGAAGACACATTATCATTAATGGGATGCATTTTATTAGTTTTCCTGCATCTTATCTAACCTCCTAGTGAAATCATCGTATATACACAGAAAAGTTACAAAGCAGAAAAGAGATTGTAAATATTTAGGTCTAAAAGGTGTTCTTACACAGTGTAGTAACTAACACTTTTTTGCAGTTCTATTTGCCTGCAAAGGTGAAGCCTAGGCCACCAGGAAGGAAAAGCACACCATTTGCATTCCTTCCTAATTGGACCCCAGAGATGCACATATTCAAATTCAAGATCAAATCTGCTGCTTTTCAGAATGAAACTGCTGTGTAACTGTAAAACTGCCTGTAAAGCACAGTAGAAATATCACTTAAACTACATTAAGTCACCTGAACAACTGTTGAATAGATTCAGCACCAGCAAAGGTCAGGTCCTCATGTGTCTTCTACTTTTCATAAAAAACCTATTTATACTTGCATGAGAAATTCAAACAAGCAAAACAGCTGAAAACCAGGAGCTCCAGCAAACTCAATTCTTTACCTTCAAAAGTGTATTTTCTCCAAGGATTTCTCAGTGTTTCAAAAACTGACAGTGTGGGACACTCTCTTTCTGAATCAAACCAGTATTATATCATCATCTGCCATAAGCAACCTTGCTCACTGTGCCAAGCAGAAGGGAACTACTGTCTGTGGTGCACCAGAGTGCAGGCCTGGTTTTATAAGCCTTATCCCTGAGCTGCCCCAGCTCTCCTGAGAGTTTACTTTGTCTGAAATTGAGAACACATTTTTAGAAACACAACATCCACACAGAGTAATTGCTTATTAAGCAATACTTAGCAAGACACCACAGAGTTTGTGCTCTTGCTTTAAAACAAACACAGTGTCTGCACGCTGATGTTTGTACATTTGTATTAGACTTCCAAACCAATTTGTTAGTCCTGCAGCTTCTTTGCAACCCAATTATGCAGTGTGTTTTCCCATGTGCCCTCTACTATGTAGGACAGGATGACTGAATATCACCACCTTGTTTATAAAGAGGTATAGTGCCAAGTTTGATGGGTTTTACCCTGGATGATCCACTCAAGAATCTGTTTCCGCCTGTGTACATCACTGACATCACTGGACACCATCCCTTCCTTCCAACTGGAAGTATGTCTGCTTTCTTCAATTATGTGAAAGCCATGGAAATCCTTAAGCCCAACTACATTTTTAGGAGTGTCATTAAAAGAAAGGCTGACTGTGCTTACTTCTGTGCAATATCACAGTAAAACCAAGAATACACAACGCAAAGCAAAATTTTTAAAAACTCCCATCTTTAAAAGCACTTAAGTCTTCTGCCCATACGATGATTAGACAAGCCTTTGGCTTTTCCTCATGCCAGGGACACTGAGCTTTGACAGTGTACAGGAGAACGTCAAAGGCTCTGGGACTGAAAGCAGCCCTGTCAAAGTCTGTCCCAAAGACTTGGCAAAAGGACTTGTGACACACAGGACACTGAAACCTTCTCAGGACTAACCTGCAGATGCAACAGATTCACTGTTAGCACATAATCTGCCCCTAAGAGCACCTCTGTATGTCTTCCTTACTTCCCATCCACATCCTCAAATGCTGACTGTGCCATATGAGGCTGCAATAGCTATAAAGATAAGGCAAGGCAACAATTCTCTATAGTTCTTCCTCAAATCTTCTATCTGAAGTTCCTGTCCATGCCAGGCACTGAAATAACACATACAACAGGCTCAGAAAAAATATATCACCACAGAAACATGTGCCTTAAACAAGTGATGTGCATTTGATTACAAAAAATTTGATATAATCAGTGATAAACAGTCTTAATTTTTAAACAAACTTCACACAGTATTTAGGGTGCTTTATTCTGTTGTTTAAATCCATACCATATTTTGCAAACCCTTTCTCCTGTATTACAGAAGTTTACATATTATTTTGATGTGGTATTTTTGCAAAAGCAAAATTTAACAAGGTTTTTTACTGCTTAGCAGAAACCTGCATTGCAGCAGGAAGCCTATGCAGAAAATGTGCCCAGTACCCAGTCAGAGCAACAAATCACCAACTCACTAACCTCCACCGTGCCTTACAGTCACTGCAAAACAGCACTGATTTCATAGGGAACTCAAAGCATTCCAGGAGGAGAAACAAAGGGAAACTTTATGTGCAGAAAGTTGTCTATTATGGTTCTAAGACACCATGGAAATCCTGACTTCTCCATTCTGTATAGGTGAACACAACCTTTCAGCCACCTAAGACAGGGACAACACTCTGCTACAAGGATTAGAGAGACATCCTCCAACACCACAGCAATCTTCAGGGATATAGGTGCCATAGCTGGTCTGACCCATCATACCCTCATCTCCCTTCCTTGTGTCATGTCCTGAAAAATATTCACAGCTCTGTTACAAATTATCGGTAGATTCTTACAGAGTAGTAAATGCAGACTAAACTGTTTATATTCTGTGAACACTGTAACTTACTGAGTTTTAGAAAGCCACACCTGAGCCAGCTAAACCCCGAATACCTGTTCAACTTCTGGCAAAATTAAAAAAGGGAAGAAGAATAAAGAAGAAAACATTTGGTAACCTCATGGAATCCAACTGCACTTTTGATGCAGCTTTCAAACCTTACTTTTGAACTGTGGACTGCTGAGCTTTGTTACAAAAACCTCCTATTATCAAAACCTCAGGCTCAGTTTTTCCCCAAAAGAGAAAAGGTACATGCAACAAACCTAACCTAGTCCTGCAAAAAATAACATCAGACTTGTGCTGACATGAAAAGTTACACTGAACATCAGGTCAAACATACAGCTAAAAAAAATAGGTTCTTCCTTGAGAGTCAAGGCCTCACTAATGTGTTCCTGACAACTGTCAAGAGTCAAAACCACCTTACTTGCTGCTCAAAGACACTTAAACATTTTTTAAACTGCCATCCTCCACAAGGATCTCTTCCTTGATTTCAAAAACTTCATGCACTTAGAACTGAAGGCAGGTTATTTCCTAGCATTCTCTTGTCTTTTTTCATTTCTCAATGGTACTCATTTGATAGCAATTTTAAGTTGTAAAAGTTCTTCCTAGCATCTGTCTGACCAATGACAATGGCTACTAAAAGAAACAGAAGTTTGCCAGCACTGAAAATCTAATGTTAATCACATTTACCTTTCTCTACCACCTATGAAAGGGAGAAGAAAAAGAAACATGCAAGTCCCTAAGCACCTCATGAAACCTGAGAGGCACTGCACAATGTGAAGCTGTTCCACCAAAAGCCACCACCATACAAAACTGCACAACCCTGTTGTCTCACTCTTAGTTGTCTATCAGGGCCTTTTCTCTGCTCCAGGTGATCAGCAAGGGGCCTAAACTGCATCACCAAAATACATCAAGAGTAACACAACATTCCTCAAAACACACCAACCCAAAACACACCTCTCAGCTGTAAAGTTACTGAAGGGGCAACGAGAAGTCAAATGTATTTGAACACATTCAATCACAAGCATTAGAGCACAAAAAACTCTGTGACTCTGAAACACCTTTCACAGGTTAAACCAGAATAAACTGTAGAAATTATCCCACAAATCAGTAGGTCTAATACTGAGCTGCAATACCTGCCTGTAACTGTGCATACAAAATTCAGAGGAAGTTGTCACTATAGAAGACTTAAGGTACACATAAAAGTGTCAGCTACTGTGTAACAAAACAGTCCAATTTTTTGGCAGAAAAATCAGTTACTTTTTCATTTATCAAAACCTGATGTGTGCAGATGGAGAACAAGCTTACAGCAATAAAATCATTTTCCCAAAGCCACAAAGAAAGCTTGGGCTATGCCCAGGATTAGAACAGTCCCTGGAGCAAATTCTTGGCCAGTCTCTGAGAATGTAGCAGGATCTGGTTCAGTGTGAATTCACCTTTTTTCCTTAACATTTAAAAATGCTTGTGAGAGATTAAACAGGCTGCCTTAAGCAAATACTGTCTCACAAAAATGGGAGACAAGCTACTATCAAAAAACCAAGAAAATGCTAAGTGGAGATGTAAGTCTGAAAACTGCTCATCTAGTACAAGTTCATCCTATCATTTGCCACAAGATTCAGGGACCAGTGTTATGTTTCAAATTGAAGTAAACCCGTGGAAGTCAACAAATCCATGTTCTCCAGCTGAAGACCTGTCCCTATAAATTACCTTAAGTGTATTTAGGCGATTTCAAGCCTAAAGATTCCATAAGCCATTAAACTTTACTTGCAACATTATCCCTTAAATCAAAGTCTTGTTTTCATCCACCAGATGCTTCTCAGCAGGGAAATGCACACACCATAACTCAATGAGTATCTCTTAGTGGGAGAATAGCAGGAAATCCCTCTTTGAGCAGAGTTTGTCCAAGTGTTCATTAGGACTCTAAATAAAAAAGTTGAAGCCTTTTGCTGCCCACATCTCTATTAGATGTTTAAGGTTCTGGTTTTTTTACATGTGCACAAGCAGTAACTATGGGTTTCCCACAGTCAGAACTCATGGTAAAAGGTCCATAACTATGTTTTTTACCTCCTTAACTAAAAATCTGTACAAATTAACTTGCTGACCTATTTTTTTCATGGCTAGAGAGAGAATTGTTAAACAATCCTTTTCTTATTGCAGGTAATTACACATAGAAATACCAAATCATGCTAAATGAAAAGGAGACACAGTTTTTAACTTGCCACAAGGATGAGCAAATGAATTGGCTCTTTTGGGTGTTATTAGTTCCACACAGTTAGACATTATAGTCTGATATGTGTTAGCCACAGCAGCAAGTCTGTGATGTCTATCAATTTGGGAGGTGCACAATATTCCTCTGGGCATACACAGAGCCCTCAGTCACGCTCTTACACAATGAGCTGAGACCGATGCCTCACATCTCTCTTCCTGTGCTCCTGGCAGCACTAACAGACATGCAAATTGAACAGAAACCACTGCTGGTCCAGGCTGTCTGCCTTGTGCTGTTAAGCAGTTTTCTCATAACTCCTTAACTATGCCTTTAGGAAGTGATCCGCCAGCACTGCAATTACTGTCAGTTTTGTCACCAGATTCCATGATGACAGCCAGGTCTGATGCTGCTCACCTGGCTCTGCCCTGTGTTTTCCATGGAGCTGTTAGCAACATTTCTTGAGGGTTAACTCAATTCATATTAAATGTGGGTTTCACTTCAACACTTCAAGCATACCTTAATCTGTCTATTGTTGTCTATCAGGTGAAAGAGAATGGGAACGCATGGAGCCGCTTTTATTTTCCCCAGCCATACATTCCAGCTGACACTGCAGGATGCATTTCCATTCTATTAAATCTCCCACTGAACGACAATAAATCTTTCTTCTAAAATTTGAGGTTTTTCTTTCCAGAGCCTGGGGAAATACTGTCATTCTTTGGCCACTGAAATGTTTCATTAAAGAATGTGATCTGTGGACAGTGCACTTAGATGTGTATTTTCTTCGCCTTGACATATTGAAAAGATACCTTGTACTTAACAGTTCCTTGATGCGTAATTTTTAATTGCAGAAGACAAATAATCCTCATATCTGATGAGAAAACTTCATTTAGGATTCAGCCAAAGATCCTGTTCTGCAGTTGATCTCACTCATGTTCTCAGCATCACACCTAGCACAAAAATGGCCCAGAGATCTCTCCAGAAAGGAGAGATGGTGGTGCAAGTGCCAGAAGCCACTTATTCTGCAACAGTTCCTGGAAGGCAGATGCTTCTTGTCTACCTATTTTTATGACATCTGCCAGACTATCCCACTTCCTCTGCAGTTTTTCTGTCTAGCAAAATACCAGCTGGTTATTTCTGGTCACTCCTCTTTGACTAAGCACTGACTAATCTGCATCTTCGAACTCTGAAGATAAGCTTATCTGTCCCTTTCTCTGCACATTCAGAGGAAAAAAGAGCAGTAATGGGTCATACAGGAAAGTCAGAAGAGTTAAGTGGGAGCTCCTTATGGTTCTTCTGGAGAAGACTGGTTTGCAAATGAAGGTTAACGTCTGTTAAAAGTTGCCTTGTCTTTCCTCATCTCCAGACTTCTGGATTCAGTCTTTACCAAAGACTGTGATAATCCTTTTTGGAATAAAACTAATTTGACCAGATTATACTATTCTTTTAACACAATGCATCAAAGTTTTCCAATCTTTCAACCCAAAAGACTTAACCAACCGACACTACAGTTGCTTGACAGATTATCAAAGCCTATGATGAGATGAGAACAACTGTTAAACCCTTAACCAAGTGCTACCTCCCCAATGAAAAAACAAAACAAAACACCAAGCCCACCAATCAATCCAACACCGCAGTATTTTCACCTATTTTTAATTTAGGCTAATATTTGTGTAATATTTTTGGTAAGTTACAGTAATGGATTGATCAAATCACACACACACATCATTTTACTGTGTGCCAGAAATGCCCAGAACTGCAGTGGACAAGCACAGCTGCTTAACACAGCATAACCAGGTTCCAGTACAGTTTATCACCTACAGAAATAAATACTAATTTTTTCATACGAAATAGCAAATCATTTTATCAAACTGAATTTTTCACAAGGTCTGTATTAACATTCCTTTCCTCAAAAAGTGTCACAGCATGTAAAAAAAATAGAAGTATGCAGGACACAAGGTTTACGCTCTTGCATTTTCAGAACCCAAAGTGTCCATCGGTTCACGCTGAGCTCAGGAGGAGCAGTGCCACCTATTCACACATCACCCTCTGTTACAATCGATTTTCTCTGTGACCACTCTGTATATCCCCACAGTCTCCCTGGTGCTCCCATTTCTCAGCCAGCACCAGAGTTGACACAGGGAAGCACTTGTGTCATCCAACCCACAGTTAGTCCTGCTGCAGCCAGGTACAGAGCTGCTGGAAGCTGGAGTGCACTGAAAGAAGCAGATATTACTTATGGGATTATTTTACTAAGTTCTCCTACAGCGCAGTTTGGTTCTCCTACCAAAGTGAGATGAGTCATCTGCAAATAAAATTCTGTACTGAAAAAGTATTAAAATGTAGCAAGTGCCAACTTCCAGTGAAAGGAATTCGAGCACTGTTACTGAAAAATCGCAGAGAATAAGTTCCAAGAAGGAAACACCAAGCACTATCAACCTCCAAGTAAACAAAGGTTATAAATGTTATTAAAAAATAAATCAGGTTTAAGTTTACATTTTTGTTTACATTTTATTGTCTACTAAGTTAAAAAGCAGGAATAGTTTAAGATTTCTGGCAGAAGAAAACTTAAGGAGGAGAAAGCTGTGTTCTGATTTTCATTAGTTTTACTGCTACAAATTCAGTAGTGCTTTACATCCTCACAAAATTCAAACAATAAAGTGATACTATACAACGAATATCGAACATGCATTTTCTTTCATTAATTTTGATTTCCAGCTCCAGATGCAAAGTACAACTTCACCTTTGCCAATAAAAAAAGAAGCGAATTTTTTTAATTGGGAGAGCAGAGAAAATATCTCATGAACTATGAAAATCCAAATCTACTGGTATATCAGAAACCTCTTAACACACTCATACCTTTGCACAATCCTGCAACAGCTGAGGTACTACTTTGCAGAACTGACACTAGAGTGATTGATGGAAAATACATCTGACTTTTAGGACTGCAGTGATGGTTCTCCAAAGGGCAGATGGACACCCACTTGCTTATGTGATATAGCAAATACAGTAAGAGCAATGACTGAGACTTGTACTAGAAGATCACTTATATTCAGTTTTATACATAAAAAGTCAAACAGGTTTTTCATTGACAACAATTAATACCCATCACATGCAATATACCTAATATTACTATTTTTTCCTAATTATTTCTGTCTACTTTTAGTAAAGAAACACATTTTTCATCCACTATAAGCTGGGGATGGCTGTAGGGCACATCATTCCCATACCATCTAGTTATCACCAGTTGGGGTGCCTTAAACTCTCCTCGTTAAATGTTCAATTCTTTTCCCATATGAAAAATTCACACTGTAACAACATCTGTCTCTAATGGCACAGTATAATTCTCTCAGGGATATGAGTAGGATCCATGACATCCATCCAATTATTTAACAACACCTAGTTATTTAGCTTACTTATTTGTACATCACACTTTGTTACTCGACTGTACTCTCATAGTTGGAACCTCTGAACCATCAAACACAAAGTTGACTTTAACAGAATCCTGGCAGAGACCTGATGGCAAAGCTGAAGACCCAATTTCAAGCATCTAAAACCTCCTGCGATAAAATAAATATTATATATATTAGAATATGTACATATGGTATAAATAATGCAGCATAAAATAGATGTTAATCCATCTCAAGGATGTTACTGTTCTTCCTGGCCTAGATATTGCACGGACTTATTTCAGACTCTTGCACACAAAATAAACCCCAACAAAATCTCGGAAAGGAAAAATAAAACAACAAGGGAAAGAACTGTGATTGTGACTATTATACTAAATAGCCTAGATTTAACATACTTGCATGTTTCTCATTCTTCATGTAATGATGTTGCAGTGCTAGTTTTCCCTAAATATCGGTATCCTGGTTTAATTTCAAATCTCTTTGGGATGATCTTCTCTCATGAGAAAGGAATAAGTACTTAGCACAAGGAATGATTAAATTGCAATTCCTTAATGCAAAAATACAACAGGCTGCTGTGTTTTAAAGGCTAGCACTTAAACACAAACCCAGCTGTTTTAATAAGCTTCCACCACAACAACAATTTTTTAATTGTTTACTGTTCAAATACATTATACCATTGTATAGCCTGTTCTAGATTTCACAGACTTCTACCATCATTTTTCCTGCCAGCTAAGGAAAAGATTTCATGAAGTGTGAAGCATTGCAGATTTTAGACCTACACTTCTGTTCAACAGCTATCAGTCTTGAACTTGACATCCATATGTTATTTTCTCCTCCCAAGAAAGTCACTTAGAGTTTTGTATGCCTGAAAAAAAAAAAATAGGCAGACCTTTACTGGTCTCTTATTTCATTTTCAGTGAATGAAAATTGCATTTTCCTGTTATTAAGTACAGACTGACCTATACAAAAGGCTATCTTCTGCCAATGTTGCCCAGAAAATGGATCTTTTGTCCTTTAGATCTTGCGTGTAACATGGTTAGGACCAAACTCTATTTTTGACTCTAGTGGCGCAGCTATAACGGAGACGACAGGGAAGCACGAGTGTCACCAATATCAGAACTCTACCTTGGGAATTTAAGTTCCATATTTCATTAATGCTTCTGAGAGACTGCAGCCCTGAAGCATCTGTCTTTTTGTAACTGATGTAATTAAATGCCCTGAAAAATATGCAAAGTGAGGGATCTGCATACTACCGCACAGCAGTTCTATTCTGTATTTAGTCTTTGCTTGTTTTTAAGTGTCTGTGTGGTATTGTGACTTGAAATGTAACTTTCTGAATAAATGTAATCTGCTCTACTGAAAAAAAAAAAGAAAGAAAAAAGAGAACAACAACTCCCAGGTTTTTAGGAGTGAGAAATGTAATTCTGTATAGTTCCTGGAAGATAAAACACAAAGACCAAGACTTTTCGTGTGGCCAGTGATCCTGCAGAGCTCTGTTTAGCACCCAGCTGAGACACTCTAAACCTGGCCTGAGTGCTGAATGCCCATCATTTGTCTGAAATTCAGTGACCTTTAAAGAATACTGAATTGAATATCCAAACTAGAGAGCCTCAGAACCATGAACCTTCCCCTACATTTTTTATTAGTAGTATTATTATGATTCACAGCTGTGCCCAGGATATACTAAGTACTGTGCAAACATAAGGGAAAACCCACTTATATTTAATTTTTCAAGCAAGAATAGGAATGGCTCACTGAGAAAATGATATATTCATCAATAAATTAATATAGTCACTCCCCATCTCAGTTGTCTGAGCGGTATGTCTGAGATGAGGAGTGACAGATTACATCAATACATCCCATGTGAGCATCCAGAGAATGACACCCTTGATTGCTCAATATTTGTCCCATGTAACTTCATTTGCATGCACCAGAGTAGCATAATAGTGGAGGAAAATCAGCAGTCACGTCCTACAGCTAACCCAAATGAGACTTTATGACTCAATGTCATTCCAATGAAGAAAGTGGACCTGGAGCCGCTTCCTAAATTTGTTGGCATTTATATCTGTCTGTTAGAATCTGAATTAGCATGAAGCTTTACTCTGAAAGTAAGACCTACCCTGAAATTTTTAAAACTGTGGACCATACATTTCAAACAGAATGCCTCTCTAATCTCAGTATGTGAAAGTTCACTTTAATAAATAATTTTTTAGTGATTAATTCTGAAACACAAATGATTTTGTATACAAAATCAGAACATCAGTGTCTTTTGCATTTATTCGTAATATCTTACCCGTGGCCCAATAGCTAATCCTATAATAGCAAATACTCCCACCTACAGAACTGTATGTACCAAGTTTCCACCTGAGATACTCTACAGATTAACACAATTCACCTTATCAAGATAACAACACTTACTTACTGCACCAGACTACCAGGATATGACCTCAAATCATGGACCTATTGTTGCACGCGAGTTTTCAGTTATTTCTACACAGCTAAACTTTAAACACGCCTGTTGTGATCTAAAAGGAGTGATCTCTAGAGCAAACATGCAGATAGGTTGGACAACCTGCTGTGACTTCCCCAGCACTTTGCCAGCATCCCAGTGCCACTCCCTGGGATGATCAGCACGCAGGACCTGGCCTGACCACACTGGGATGGGCTGTCTGCAAGCCCTTGACAAAGCTCACATTTACAAAGGCACACATTCTAAATCTTCTCCAACTACAAAGAGAGCTTTTAGTGCAGAATTTGGCCTGTACATTGTTTAGATATATTGATATGACCACTCCATTCGCTGTGAAACCATTTTAGCTAATCCAATAAGGAAGATGAATGAACACACTGCTTTCGGTGAATCAAGTCTCCATAGGACAAAAAACAGCAGACAATGGGTTTGTTCTCTGCTTTGACAATATTATCAAAGCAGAGCAGAAACCAAACTGGAACAGCAAAAGCTGTATTTGTATATTCTTTAAAATTACGTTTTAGTAACGTAAATGTCAAGAAACTAATAATGGGTTTCAAAACACCAGAGTTCCATTCCACCTGCAATAGTACTTCATCCTCAAATATGATTCTGAAACTAGACTAGTAAGAACCTTTAATACTGCAGCTACAGAAAGAAGTTATAGTTGTAATTATGAAATCACTGCAGCCTTATACTACACAGACACAAACTGCAAATAAAAAAAAACAAACCAGAAAGATGTTCATGTTTTATCATTCTTTTCTTGTATTATTGTAAATCAGAAACAATTATATTAAAATTATTATTCCAGTACTTACTTGGAGTGCTACGGAATAATCTAATATTCATTTCAATAATTTTTATCCTGCTCAGACTCAGTTTATTACCATATATTTATAACAATGTAAATCCACTCTTGATGGGAATTCTACAAGCATGAATTTTTCAGGCAGCATTGAAATGAAGAGCAAAATTAATTTATTCACCAGGCATAGATTAACATTTGATCATAAAAGTATTGCACAAAACCACAATGTCAAAAGATTCTGAGAGCACCTAACTTTCAGCCATTAAAGACATAGGTCCACTGACCACAAGGACCTTACAAATTTAAGTCTGTAGAGATTTTATTGAAGCCTTATGCAACTACATGCTGGAGAACAGCACCTCCAACAGCACCCAAAGCCAGTGAGACCAACTGATTACCACGGTGCAGGAGCTGTGTTAGAGGCAGCAGCCAGAACTTCCAAATGGTCTTTTATAAGTACAGCATTTCTGTAGTAAAGTTAAGTTTATGAAGTACCTGATAGTAAGAGATCTCTTCTTTCAGCTAAGGGGAAAAGCTGATTTCGTGGCCGGTGCAAGTCCTACTTCTCAGTATTAGTGAATGAAAGATGACAACTTCATTTTCCCTTAAGCACTCCTTCTGCTCCATATCCAGCCTAGCCTAGCTGAGCTTTCCAGATCCAGAGCACAGACACAGTTTGATGTATATACCAGCATCTAAACTCCTATATTCCGGTGTTTCAGGCCACAAAACACCCCATCCCAGAGACGGGATACCATACACCTGTTTTATACAGGTGTATATAAGTATGTCATAGTTTGAATTTTTGCACCTTACAATACACTGCACACAGGTTCTTTCTAATAGCAAGTAACACACAGACATCAAAGCAATGGGGATGTTATCACTCTCTACAACTAACTGAAAGGAGGTTGTAGTGAGCTGGGGGTTGGTCTGTTCTCACAGCTAACAAGTGACATGAGGAGTGGAAACGGCTGCAAGTTGCTCCAGAGGAGGTTTAGATTGGGTATTAGGAAAAATTTCTTCACTGAAAGGGTGGGCAGGCATCAGAACAGGCTGTAAAGTGGTGGAATCATCATCATCTCTGGAAGTGTTTAAACAACGTGTGAATGTGGCATTCAGGGACATGGTTTAGTCATGAACGTGGCAGGGCAGTTTTAATGGGCTTAATGATCTTAGAGGTCTTTTCCAGCCTTAGCATTCTATTCTTCTATGATATCAAGCCTCGTTTGCCATAGGTCAACCATTCCAACTTACTCTAATGATGGAAAAGCATAGTGTTGGAAGAAACTAGACTGGTCTTTAAAGGAAGGATGGTGAGTAGACCATAACAAAAGGAAAGGAAGTCTAGCTACAAACACTTGGTTGGAAAAGCAGGCTCCTGAACCACTTCCCTACTTTCCACGTGGGCATCACTCCCCTAGGTATTTTTCTTACCTTTCATGTCCTCCATTTCTTCAACTGCATTTATCAAATAACATCAGTTCCCTGGCCTAGTATCTTTACTATATTAAGTGCTGCAAAAGCAGCACCATGAGATACACGTGCAGGAAAGAATTTTGAATCCTGTAAGAGGATAAAATAGAAATTTGCAGGAAGAGAATTTATAAAGGAGTCAGAAAGAGTAGTGAGAATACAGTCCGTGTAGCCCAACTATTAGCAAAAGGTCCTCATTTTTCACTGAAATGGAACATCAGGACTGTATTGCCAACACTTCACCATCACAGACAAGAGGTGAAACGGAAAGAGGATGCTTTAAATAGCAGGTGTTTGCAAAGAATTGTCAGTGTCAGACACCCCAAAGTGACAACTAGTCATTTATATCAAACAGGCAGCATATTGTGGTCACCTGGCACCTCTCCCAACTCATGGACTGGCTAGAGGAACCTGCTAAAAGGACAGCACAGAGGAAGAGAGCAGCCAATGTGAGATGACAAAACTGAGCAGAACTTCTGAATTTGCATGAGGGAGCAAAGTGTTTCTAGAAGAGTCACTGTATTTTCCTCAAAGATCAAAAATTTTTAATACCACACACATGAAAAGCCCTGGCAATGCTTTTATGGCATGTAAGTTGACTGTCAACTGCCTATTAAGAGATTCCATGCAGATTTAATATATATCTGTGAGCTGATTCCTCTTCTATTCTTCATAAATTTAGCTTCTGCCATGGGGAAAGATACATTCCAAAAACATCATAATTAGTCTACTACTAACAGCTGATTTCAGTAGTTCAATGCCAATCCCCTCCAGCTGAGTAAGCAACCAAGTATATCCAGGCAGGGACTACATTCTTTGCTGTTTTTTTTTTCTCTCTAAACACTAACAGAGTCCCAAAAATAAGGAGGGGGGGGAAGAAAATAAAAATAAAAAAATAAAAGGTTTCAGAAAATTTCTGAAATTTCTGAAATCCCTAACTAATCTTACAAAATGTTTTAAAAGATCCTTTTAAAAGAAAGCGTTTTAGTTATCTGTATTACACTTATGTCTTGCAACCCTGACAAATGCAAATGTAAAATAAAATTAAGCCATTTCACAATAAAATTATAGTATTAGTAGGTAACAAAATTATTTTGTAACACCGTACTTACTTTTATGTTGCTTCAGTAGCAAAGACAAACTACTGTATTTTCATGAAGCAGAACAAAATGGAAACTTGTTTAGTTCTCTTGTTAACATTACAATTCTTTACAGTGTCAGATTCTGTTTTTAAGTGTTCCTTCTCTTTTTGCTTGTTTTTGAATCAAGTTATTGTATCTGTGTTTCTATACAAATTGCTCTGAGTAATATATGTTGAGTTTTCAGAGACCATTTGGTCAGATTTTAATAACCTCTCCTGGGAGCTGACACCAACTTCCAGCAGCAGGTCATACAATGCAGATTAGAATAATAAAAGACATGCTGCTGTGACTTCAAAAAAAAAAAAAAAAGGAAAAATAATGCAAGTCTGTCTTTATCAAGCTTGAGATTGATGTTTTGAGACTTCTTTGATGTCTCCTAGATGGAGCTTTCCTTTTGTTTATATAAACACATGAATTCAGTCACTTCTGATTTTTCCTTCTTTCAAACAGAGAATGTGCCATTGCAAAGATTTTGTTCCAGATTCCACACTTCCTTTTGTCTTTAATGTGTTACTTAATTGACCAAGATAGAAAGCTTGTATTCTACAAATTGGCATTGAACTAAAATATATATTTACACAATGTTGCTTTTTTCCCCAGTTTTTAAATAATAGTAATATATTTCTTTTTTTTTTCCACATGGCTTTGGTTTGGGTTTTTTTCCACTCAAATTATTTGTGTAAAGGTAAACTAGAAAAAATGCCTTGAAACTTTTAGAAAAACACTGGTCTAAAAAAGAAATTGGGATTTCTCTTCCAGATTAGTGTTGTCTTAAAGTATCTGTCAGTGTAATACAGATAAATTTTATATTTCTCCCTTACAATTCACTATTCTTTATTATAGTTTTCCCACTACAAATCCCAAGTGGATTGAGACTTGTCATATTTGACCCCTTTGGTTAAAAGCAACCCACTGCATAATGATTTTTCACACTATTCTCTAAAATGAACAGTTCCACATGCATAAATGCTAGCAGGAAGCAATGTCTCCTGTTTCTTTCTCCGACCTTCAACAGCCCTATCCTCTGCAGAAAAAAGCCAACAGTTTTACTAATTTATAAGCAACATGCAGACACAGGCAGTCTAGAGAGAAACCTCTATAGCAGCTGCAAAGAAAAAACATAAGAAAGCTTCCACAAAGAGAGAAATTCTGAGACTAAAAGAAAAACAAAAAGGAAGAGGTGTGAAGATTTAAAATATTCCCAATACTCACTGAAAGCAGCCACGGCAAGAGCCAGTGTGACAATAATGGAGACCCAGGAAACCCACAATGCCTTCTTTCTGTAGCTTTGAGCTTCATGAGGTTTTAGCCTTGTACTGCTTTCTAGTAAACCTGATAAGCAATAAGCAAAGAGGGTATGAACAATACATTGCTCCTTTTAAAAAGACAGCTGTGTAAGTTCAGCCCTATATTTACATATATTTACATTCTATATTACATATAGAAACAATACAGAATTAAATCCTGCTCACATTATTAAGACTGAGTGCTTGAGGCCACCAGAAACATGCAAGTAAGCAAGAAAAGCACACAAGCTGTTTTGATTTCACACAGAACGACCCACATATCAATCACTTGAAAGGAGCGCTGCAGTTGTAGGGCAGTTACGGGAATTCACACCACTTAACATTTTCCACCTGTACATCTACACAAGAAATGGCTCAGTCCTGTGCTCATTCAGATCAAACCTTGTATCAGAACTCCAGGATCCTGAATATAATTAACACAGGAGAGAAACTCGTGCTCACCAGTCTCTGTGGAATAACCTCCTGATGCACAGGGATATACTGCACGTATTGTGCATGGAAGTAAAAGCGGACAAGCCTTAGAATGAAAGCGGCTGCAGCTGAAAAAACATCTTGAAGTGTATTTTCCTTCATTTGAGGTAAGAACACATTCCCATCAGGGGCTAAGTGAGGAACTAATTCTGTCCTTACTGCAATCAGTGTAGAAGTCTGTTGAACACAAAGGAATGCGGTTGCTTTCTCTCTTTTTTGATGATTTTAATTTGTGGAATTCTTTTGTCCACTCCTCTTAAATCACAGAGAATGCAGGTTAAAAATAAATTAACAGTATCCTCTGGTTTTTATTCTCTCAGTCTGAATCTTAAGCCACTTCTAAAATGCATGCAGTCTTTAGATATTTGTCTTCTGTATATTCCATTCTGATCCTTTTATGTTTAATGTATTCAGCTCATTTAAAACATACATTCTTTTTCACTACCATGTTCCAGCTCAAATCTGCCTAACTGGAGAGAACACCTAATGGCTTTAAGCTTCTTAATTAATTACTCCAAAAGATGTGGGTGGTTCCTCTCAGGTGATGAGCACTTTTCAGAGGGATTTGCCTGCACTGAATGCACTGAACTGGGACACTGGTTTAATAGCACAACTTTCTGTAGTTGGACTAAGGGTTGAGAACAAGGGCTTTGGTAAACTCAGCATCAGATCAAAATGTAACAGTGGACTCTGTTATTATCCTCGCCTTCCCCAGTTTTCTCTCTGATGGATATAGCCACTTTCAAGGCAGGAACACCTCATCAGGTTCTCAGTGTCCTTCTGGATCCACACCGTGTTTAACCAAGTTTATTAACCTTAACAGATATTAATTTCAACTGACTTTAATATACTGGCTGAGAACTGCCATGGTTTTGGAATCAACTCAGAACTGAATCAGACATCTCTGCCTTGGGGGCAGCAATGTGTCAGCAGAGGGGCAGGCGTCCAGGGGTGGCAACAGTTTGAGCCATCAGATTTTATTCTGCCACTTGAAGTCTGTTAAAATTACTGGTTCTAATCCTAGCATAATTGGTGGGCTTCATGCTGCCTTGGGAAAACGCTTCATGCTTTTTACACCTCAATTACAATAAAGCAGAGAGAGTTTCTTTTCTGCAGTTCAAAAAGCCACTCTGAGAATTTCATGCTTGTACTGTGTTCTTAGAAAATTTAAAATATCATCATGCTTTTGTGCTATACACTTCCCCCTTTATGAATGAAAAAGAACCTGCAAACTTGCATGCACCAGGCCCTACACTGAAATGATATCTGTTTCTTATTATGAGTATTCTTTCTTTGTTTAATACATGAAAACTACCAGATGACAACTCTGAGAGGTTTGAGTCTGTTAGGGATAGCACTGCACAGCTATTTCTCACATGCTCGCCTTCATTTGTGTGAAGAATTTTTTTTCCCCTAATGTTTGGCCTATCTTCTGCTACTATATATAACGATGCACAGTTTAATTGCTGTCTGATATGAGGTAATTTAACAACACATCTTGAAATAAAGAAGACATTTCTGCTAACACAGCCATAGAGAAAACACATCTTCTCACATTTTGTGTCTCCACCCCTCTTGTCCCCTCCCCAAACCAAGGATTTTAAATAATGGCCCAAAATTTGATGGAACGTAAAGCAAAGTAGGTTTTCTTAGCCGATTTTGATTCTCAACATTTCAAACCTCAAATAAACACATATCAGAATGACAGATAACCTCACCTGTTTCTTTCTTTAAAGACATCCTATAATTCATGTGAGCTACAGCTCACTGTTACCTGGGAAGTCCAACATACGTGGTTGATATTTAAAAATCAAACAATATCCTAATTAAATTGAGGAATGTATAATGAGCCCCACAACTAGTGTAGCACTGCTGATTACTATTCACATGTCAAGCACGTGTCCAGTATGACAGAGACTGTGATCTTTGTAAAACTGAACCACTTCTGCCGTGAGTGTGTGTGTGTGTTTCCCTCTGTCTCTCAAAATGGCTGGCATATTCTAGCTGTCAGGGATGTGATCCCTTCCTTCCTAAAATAATTCACATAAATTTTCTCTATCTAAAATTTTCCACCCTGAGAAAGATCATATAATTCTTATGAGTGTCCTAAAGCTGGCACAGAATAATACAGACTCATTCACATGACTACCAAGCCCACAGCATGAAAATCATTTAGAAGCAACGACAGCTCATTAATTTACACACAACAACACAATTCACAAGGTAAACCACCATATTTTTTCCACTGACCAAAAGAAAGCAAGTTTTAAGCATCTACAGGAGGCTGAAAGATAATCTTTCAGTATGACCTGCATTGTTGAAAAAAAAAGAGCTGGCACCTACAAATAAAATTCCTCCACCCTGAAATTAGCAAACTGAGTAATTTTATTGCCATTAATTTATTTAGCACATGGATATCCTTAAGGTATAGAAAAGAAGATGAACTGGTTAAATCCACTGGATTTTTACTTTGTCTTTCAGTATCTTCATATATTAACAGATTTTCTTCCCATAAAAAAAATCAGAAGGAGAAAAAACCTGCCTAACAGTTGCAGAACACAAGCTTGGCATATTTGTGAAGTGATTCTAGGATATTCTTTACCATATGCTGACTTACCAGAAGTACTTTTCTATTTGGCTAAGGGATTATTTTAAAATGTCAAGCTAGAATTTGTGGAAGAGATCAGGCTAATAAAAAAAACTGTTCATCTAAGAATGTTAATTCAGGGACACAATACACAAAATTATCATTGATTTTGGATCTGGCTCTTGAAGAGCAAATATCTTGTTCCAAAATTTAGGGTTAGTTTTTATTTTTAGCAAACATGGAAGCATCATCTCTATAACTGGATCTGCTATGATTCATTGGAAAGGATCGTAAGAAAAAGTACGATCTGAAAGGACAGACTGTTAACATTTTCAACAGGGACAACCTGCAAAAAGCATACCAGATTTTCCTCTACAATGACTGGGAATTATCCTGGTACATGGAATCAGTGACTACAGAAAAGGCTAAAAGAAAGCTTCTGCCAGGGCTGTAAGAAGAGCATGAAGGCAAAGAAGGAAATAAAATCAGCAGCTTTAGTCTCATCTCCCTCATAGAAAGAGATAGTTTAGGAACAACAGGAAATCTGGTTTTATGGAATTACCTTTAATACCAAAAGGTACAGATTTTAACTTTCTCTCTGTCATACTGGGCACAAATTAAAAATTTCTGCAATCAAACTTCCATGTTTGAACTATAATCAAAATTCCTCACTCCCATTATTTAAAACAGGAACCAAAGCCTCAAATTGTCCTCAGGTACAATGTCTGTCCTCTGCCTTTGGTGGTGACAATGAGGGTACCCCTTGATTAAGGGCTGTCCCCAGCCCCAACATGACTGAAACCTGTCAGGAAGGTGGTGATTGCTCTTCCCTCCTACTTCTCTACTTTGTGGTCTAGGATTTGTGAGCAAGCACAGGCATTTGGAAAGCTGGGAAAAGAATGGGAGATAGAGGGGGTAACGTATAGAGGGATTATGGATGAAGGCTGAGAACACAAAAAGGACTCTGGGGTGCCGAAAGCAAAATGAAAAAGCAAAAAAAAAACGCAACAGAGAGGCCTCTGTACATGAAATAAAAAATGGAGACAAATTGTGTGGAAGAGTAGCCTGGAGGCGGTGTGGAGGACAGGGCAATGGGGTGGGTTAAAATGGCAGCTGCCTTTGTGGGCGGCAGGTACGTGAGTGCCTTACACACCCCGAACAGATGTTCGAAATAGGTGTGTTTGGCATAAACGCGCAGCACGGTCTGGAAGCAGGCAGCTTTCCACCCCTAGTCAGGTATTTAGGTAAATAACAAAAAACGAGTTCTGTGGAAGTGCGGGGGAAGAGAGACAAGGCGTGAGACCAGTGCCCCCGACTTCAGCCCCCAGCCTGGCTGGGGCGGACCCCCCCCAGATACGCCCCGATGTGCCCCTGCTCGGGGCGGTGGCTGCGACCGGGCAGGGAACCTCAGCGGCCAGGAAACCTCCGGCCCTGCCTGGCCCTGCCCGGCCCTCCCGGGAGCACTGGGAACACCGGGAGCCACCCGCGCCCCTCGCCCGGGCTCTGCCTGTGGAGCCATGTGCCGCCGGCACTCGCTCCCCCGCCAGGCAGGCAAGTTTCCGGGCGAGGTGGGAACAGCCACGAATAGAGTTTATAAAAATACTTCAAAGCTGTCGCGGAGAGCTCGCACGGGAGCTAAAACGGGGAAAAGCTCCGAGGGCGGCGCGGGGGTGTGAAACGAGTGCGGGAGCGGTGGGCGGCCGGGGGCGGTGGGGCAGGAGGAGAGCGGGGCTGGAGGGGGCAGCTCGGGGGGCTGGAGGCGGTGTGGGGCTGCCAGGGCTGAAGGGGAGGGGGCGGGCAGGGATGCTGTGCCGGAAAGAGGAGGGTGCGGGTCCAGGAGAGCGAGGCGAGAGGGTGTTGCAGGGAAGGTATCGGCAGGGCTGTCGGGGTGGGTGTCGGGCTCCTCGGGACGGAGGGGAGGTGACGGCCGAGGGCAGCGCGCAGGGAGGGGGGTGATGGACGGACGGGCGCTCACCTCTGTCCTCCAGCCCCTCGCTGAACTGCCCGCTCTCCCCGATCCGCAGCTGCTCCTGCTGCTGTTGCTCCCGAGGGGGCACCGGCGGGCTGGCGCCGGGGGGCTGCACGATGGCGGGGTCCGGGGTGGTGTCCAGGGGGGCAGCGGACGGCTCCATCTCTTGCTGGGCGGAGGGAAGCGGCCGGCGGCTGTGGCAGAGGAGCGAGGAGAGAGCGGAGCATCCAGCCCGGGTGCGAGCCCGGGGAGAGGAGGAGACTCCGGCTCAGAGCATCAGGGAAGACGAGGGCAGGCAGCAAACAAACTCCGGTTGCTCCGCTCCCCGCGGCCGCCTCATCACTGCCCGCGCCGGCGGCGGAGAGGGGCAGGGGGGGAGCGGTGCCGCCTCCCGGCGCTGCCCGTCCCCTCCCCGCCCCAGGGAGCTCCTTCGGCGGCGGGAGCGGCTTGGGAAGAGCGGGAGACTCGTCAGCCTCCCCTCGCCATGGCAGGCTCTGTCGCCTCCTCCTCCTCCTCCAGGAGCCTTAGAGGGAAGAGCTGTCCAGGGACTGTCCAAACCCGGAGCCCTCCCGTCGCTCCCGCGGGCTGCGGATGCGGGCCCTGCGGGGCGAGGCTCCGTCCGCCTCGCCCTCCCTCACACAGGTAAAAACGCGGCTCCCCTTTGCCGGGGGTTCGCTCGTTCTCCCTCTACCAGAGTCCTTTTTCGGGATAAGAGTAGAATCACCTCACGTTGGCACCTCTCAGAACCCCCAGCTCTGGCGCTCTGTGACACAGTTGGTTTTACCAATATCAGCCTAAAACTGTCCTAGAATATACTGAAGCACGGAATTACAGCTGGAGACTTGCTGGCGTTCAGGGCTGCTCTCAGTTCGCTCACCTGCCTTTCCTAGGGCTACAGAAGAACATAGGGACAAAATTAAAACCTTAGGTGCACAGAAATGTTTTCTAAAAATGTAAAATTTTGCAGCTAAATCTGTGCCAGAGCTGCTCGTTTCTTCTCTGCTGGTTTCTAATGACTAGATAGAGAGGTGCAAATAAACAAAGCCTTCTTTGTGCTTGCACAGTCACCCAGTTCATGCTTACTGGCATGCAGATAAATTGTGAAACTGCATCGTGTTTTGACTTGACCCTAGGAAACATCAGAAGACAACTGGGCATTGAAGCCCTGGTCCTTGGGTGATATGTAGGGATATAATCCCTATTTAAATTATATTAAGATCAGGTTGCCCATCTCTTTTGAGGAATTAGCAAATTTGGGGAATATAGAAAGGCCAGCTGGAAATTAATATTTATGCGAGCATAAAAGGGACGTAATTTTATAAGTTGTCAGAATCTTGTTGATATCAGCCTTAAAAAAGTTTTGTAGCAGTTTAGTAATACCTGTCTGGGAATAGTCAGTGCAACAGTACTACCAAAATGTCTTAGTTTTAAAAAATGCCTCTTAAAGCTGTATACTAACCTTCAAAACCTTTCCAGCTGTATTTTAAACCATTAATTATGTAAAAAAGTAAATGTAAGGAAATATTAAGGTGAGTCACATAGAATACTGGCTTAATAGGCATTCTGGCAACCTTGCAGAATTGAGATGCTTGTTGTGGTGTGAGGGATTGGTGTTTCCTTTTTACTTAATCTTATGATTTCTTTGCATGTAGTCTACCAAACCTACTATATTAAATGTTTTGGAGGTCCTCATGCCTCTTGCCTAAATTTCACCTTCACCTTTAGCTATCCTACACTGCTTTGTGATCCCAGAGCTCTTGCTCTTCTAGTTGGATGAGCATTAATATGAATACAAGCAATGCCAAAAGTATTTTCTTTTCCCCCAGGAAATGGATAGTAGATTACAAATTGCCTATTCAATGTTAATGTCAAAAGAGGTTCGTTCACACCTGCATAAGTTAACACAAGTGAGTTCTTTTGAGGGAAGTGTTGTTCAGGGCATTGGGCCGAGTTGGGAGGGGTTGGAAATTAGTAATTCCATAAAAAAAGACCGTGATTTTTAAATGGGCTGTTTATTAAGCTCTGGTGACCATGAACCTGCAAAATACAAGAGCAGATGGATGACGCAAGTGCATGTGAGAGGTGAATGAAAAGTAGAAAATATTTACCTTTTGTTACTTACCATAAAAATAGACTGCCATATGTATCTGTGAAGTGAGAATCCTTAAATGAGTAGAACTAGTTTTTTAACCTGGTCAGAGACAAGGGACTGGAGATCAATCCCTTTTCAGGAACTGGCAGGATACAGAAACGTTTGGTGAGTCTGTTTGGGGAGACATCCTCCCATACACGGGCAGCCAGTACGAGCCATGAAGAGTCCCTTGAAATTGCTGCAACAGATATAATGCTCCCTAAAGCAATTATTGCAGGATCCTTCCTCTTTTAGGGTGATAAATCCATATCTGATCACCATATCTGACCCATTCCAGTAAGAACTTTCTTATTCCTTGCATAAATGAAAAATTGACTAGTGACTCTCATTGAATGCTGCTTCCTTTCTTTGAGTTTCTCTAAGCTATTTTGGTATTCTTATAACTTCCAGAAATCAACCCAAGAGGAAAGTGCCTGGAGATTCCTAATTCCATTTCTTTAAAGAGAGGTGAAAAGAGTAGGTTTCCAAATGATCAAGAGGAAAATAGACACTATGAACACCAAAGCACAAGCTTTAAACTTTAATGTGTTTCTTTCTTTTTCTTTTTTTTAAGTTGTCCTCAATTGCTGCTCTTACATAAAACTGTGTCTGGCAGTGACTGCAGCTGTCTCTATTTGCATAAATGCTATAGTGTTCAGGCTATAGCAAAGAATATGAGGCCTGCAAAGAGTCTTAAGAGTTTTTTTTAAATGAGTCTCTTCAGTGCTTTCAAACATAGCCCCATGTGAGAAGGAAGATAGACTGTATTGAGCAAATACAAATTCAAAACATTAAGCACATCCACAGTGAAGGGCCTTTCAGGTCAGACCATTATCTATATAAACGAGCTACTAAGAAGCAAAGAAACTGCCACACCATAGCAGCTGAAAGCTGGTTTCCAGCACTGCCTCTTACTCTCATGACACCTCTTTCACTCAAACTCTGTTCCACTGGACAAAGAGGTAGGGCTGGGTTTTTAAAGACCTAGCATCCTGTTTTCCAGCCCTCTCAGACTTCTTGTGTAGGAAACCTGTAGGCAGTCAATGAAGAGAAAAATACCTCACTTTAATAGCTATATTACTAAATTATTTTATTTCTTGGCCCCTCATACCTCCCTTTGTTGGATACAAATAATGAGAAGTCAAAATCAATTTTTAAAAGAAGAGCTATATCTCTAGATTTTATCTAACTGGACTTACATCATCCGATGTTCTGTAGCTGCTACAAAATTAATACACACTTGCAAAACTTTGCTCCCAGCTGGAACTGCCCGTAATTTCCATAACATTTTGACTTTCAGAAAAAGTTGATTCCAAATAGGATGGAAGTCTCATGCACCACAGCAATCAGCAACAACAGAAAGAACTTCTTTTATTTTTCTTCATCTGGATTGTCTGTGGTCTAGTTTTGCTGTTGTTATTTGTGGTGGGTTTTTTCTTTCTTTCCTTTCTTCCTTCCTTCCTTCCTTTCTTCCTCCCTTCCTTCCTCCTTCCCTCTCTCCCTTCCTTCCTCCTTCCCTTCCTTCTTTCCTTCCTTCCTTCCTCTCTTTCTTTCTCTCTCCCTTTCTCTGTTCCTTTTCTTTCCTCCCTTCCTTTCCCTCACTTCCCTTTTCTCTACTGAAAAAATGAAAAATATCAATCACATTTGAATTTCTGGTTTTCCTTTTCTTCTTAGGGCTACTGACTGGAATGTTTTCACTTGAATTGGCAGAACACAGTGGTGCACTCAAAGCCTCCTGAGAAGGAATTTTGCTTGATTCCATTGCCATTAACTAGCCAGTGTTCCATATTGACCATCACCTTAAGTGCAGCACTTACATTGAGAGCACTCTTGCACATTTGGAAAGGGCTGGTCAGCTGCCCTCGTGATTACTTTTTAGTGTGTTTAAAGGCACAAGAACAAGATAATGTCATTCATCTTGGTTGCATTTCATACAGACACAACATAAACCTGCCTTCTTTTGGCAACAAAATACTATATTTGTCACAGGCCTCGTATTGCAGTATCAGGGAGTATTAGTAACTCAGGATGGTTTCTTGGTTTGGTCTATCAGACGTTTCATGGCTGACATTTAAAAAAAAATGCTCACTTTCTTACTTCATCAATATGCCTTTCATGCACCTACAGCAGGAGGTAATGGCATTCCCATTCAGTTCCACAGGAGGCACACCTCAAACAAACCCAGTACCAAACAGGCAGCCATCGGGCCCGGAAAGGTCATCCCTCAGATCATCTTCAGTGTTACTGCTCTAGGACCAGAGTTTGAGACGGAGTTATCCTGATTTTCCTAGAGGCAACACCTTCCAGTAAGTGTTTATGGTGTTTAAACGCTCTGCTAGTTTGCAGTACAGCTGCCTCTTTGTGTCTGCCTCTGGATCAGATAATTCTTTGCCACTTAGACACATGTCCTACTCTAATGAATAGATTAAATATGACTCTTTAGTGATGAAAACCTCTAGATTCTCTATTTCACAGCCTGTTTTCGTGAACCTATTTGTTTCTTTTAATAGTCCCTCAACCATCTTGTGCAAGGTTGCCTGCCATAGTTTTCTTCTACAAACAAATACAAATTAGGCTACATGTTGTAGGATGTTTTTTCCCTTTTTGTTTGTTTACTTGATGGCATATAGGCAGATACACATTTTTCTGTTGTTTGTAGCTTATGTGTAGCCCCACAGCATGTTCCATGGTCAACAGGATGAAAATACCAGGTTCTTTTAACTTAGTCTAGATAATTCTCAGCCCAATATTAGTCACCCTATTTTTTTAATTTAAAATAAAAAATAATGTTGATGTTAGTGCAACAAAACTACATTAATTTTTAAACTGCAGAGCATGCTTAAATTATTATCCAATGTATGTAGGTCGTTTAGTGGTTTTCTCTTGCACTGGGTTAAATAGAGTTTAAATTGAAATCATCTCTCTTCTTGGCATTTTTAGACTGAATATTAACTTGGGTCAAAAATAATCAGGATGTTATTTTGAAAGAAGAATATGATAATTCAGTATCTTTTCCTTCAGGCTATGAAGAAGTGCCTATAATATGATTCTCAGAGAATAGAGCATGAGGTGACCTTGGTAAGTAATTGATAACACCTCACATAAGCACCTACTTTTCCTGTGTACAATGTTGTTGCAGGATCATATTTACAAAAAATGCCACATCTAGCAAGAGCCACAAGCATGGATACATTCCATTGTGGCAACAAAGGAGGAATAAAAACATAGAATGCAAAATATGTCATTAAATTGAGCAGAAGATCTTGAAAAAGGTTCTTCACAGTGAGCATTTCCCAACTATTTTAAAAGCTGTTCTTAATTCAAGACAAAATTGCTATGTAAATATGGGAAACCACAAAAACTAAGCTTATTATTTTGTTCAGAGAAAACTTATGCAGTCATTCAAGACTACGTCTCTATTCCAAACAATGTTATTTCTTTATATCACTGAAGACATTTCGTTTCCAGATTTTATATGACTGAGTAAAACTGACTTATTTGACAGTGGGTTTATTTCATTGTTAATATTCACAAGCATTGAAGAGGAATGGAAGGGAACATTAATTTTAAAGAGGCAGCTACCTGTTACTTAAGTAATAATCTTCCTCTTTTTTACTTTTTATTCCTGCTTCCCATGTTATGTGGAGAGATCTTTCTTCTCCAAGTGTGACTCTAATGGATGACATGAATTTAAGCAGCTGAGATTTCATTTGTGCATCCAAGAAAAGAAAAAAAGCTAGGAAATTTCTAGGAAGCAAAAGTCGATATAATTTTGTAATAAACTTATCCAATTACTTATAATTACCTGTTAATTCCTATCCAAAAGCATCTTAACAACTAGACACTTCCAATGTATGTGCATAACTTCATGTTATCTCACATCCATTTTCAAAACACAGTTTTCCATTAGGTTTATATGATTAAACATGAATTAAAGTGAACTACAGAAATCAAAAACCATTCTTTTTATGCCCTACAGATTGGGTCACTCTTTCCCTTGCCAAGCCAATGCCCATTTCTCCTCATGCACCTGTCTGCTGAGAACGTGTCCTATCGTGTCAGACCTAGGGTTTGTTAAAAAGGCTGCTTGAAAATGTAGATGTACATTTGTTTCCTAGTCAGGTTTGACTCCTGCATTCATGAAATATTTATAGTTTATAAATTTAACCTTATGCATTAAAAAAAAATAAATTCAAGAGTCATAATCAGTACCTTGAAGGTAATGTAGGGATTTAATGAGAAAAGAGACTAGCTGCATTTACCTATGGGATTTGTCTATGTCAGAAAAGAGATGCAACAGGTTAGGTTTTAGAGGGAATAACACTCAACTCACATCTATTTTTTTCTTCCCATATTTTAAACTCTAATTTCTGATTAGGGTTATTGTCTTGTTCCTTGGCACTTAGTGTCATCTGCAAAAGAATATTTTTTTTATCTTGTTGTCTTTTTATCTTTATGAAAAGGTACTGTGTATTTGAGGAAATCACCTTTCTACTAATCTATAGCAATAATATTTATATTGCTTCTGCTCTGATGTTAAGTAAGTACTCCCCAGCTCACTTTTTCTGGAAGTTGTCTGATAAACTCTGTGATATAATAACATTTATGTGTTGTTTTGAATAGCTAATCCACATTGTTTTGTGAATTGGAAAAGAGAGTTTTACCCTTATGTCAAATGAATTGTAGCTGAGTGTTTAGCTCTGATGATCACAGGAAGTGTTTGGAAAAAGACTGGTAGCCACTGCCAAAATGAATATTTTGTAAAGCATGTTCTTCATAACCAGGAAACTATACACATTTCAAAGTGTGCCAGTTCTGGGAGCTTTTTTACATCTTCTCAAGCAGATGTTTGACACTTTAAATCAAACTCTTCTAAGTTCTGATGGCCATCAAATTTCTAGTACCCAGTGGAATCTGTTACCCACCTAATGTTCTTTGTCTGATTGATTTTGTTGGGTTTTTTTGCTGGAGGAAATAGAATTAGTTTCCTGAGTCCTGGCATACAATCTGTGTTTGAATACTTCATTTCAATGGGAGATGCTGTGAGTAAAATAATTAAATTCTTCAGATAATAATTTTATGGAAGAGGCAAAAATAATGTCAACAACATATAGAAGAGTTCTAATGGATTTCTGCATTCTTTATTCTCATAATTGTTTCCCATCCTCTTAGACAGGGAATCACATCACTCATGTCATTCTTCTTGTAAGAAATGGGAACCATTTTTTTGTGGAATTCAAAGCCAAAAGTTTCTCCTGTATTGCATTCAGGCCTTTCTCTGCATGTACAGCAGTAGCAAAAGCAACAGATCTCTATAAATATTGACATTTGTCTATCCATAGTGAATGCTGTCTGATCTGGATTTATAGAAAAATGGACAGGATGGTTGGTTAATAACCCCATTAAAACATTTACATTACATTAGCAGTGATAGAGTTGAGCATGGCTACTAGCTTTTGCTAATTTTACAAGGAAAAGGAGCATAAGAAATTGGGAAAAAATATTCTTTGTAGAATGAATAGTATTAAGCCCACTTCAAACTTCAATTGTTTTTAAATTTGATTTTTACTGGTTGCTTTAAAAGACATGCATAGGTGAAATTCAAAATGTCAGTAAAATTTTGAACCTCTGCTGCAATAAAATCGTCCTGTAACCAAAAAGGAAGATGGAGATGTCAGTCATGTAATTTAATTGGACTATGATAAAATTCAATTTCTGCTTCTATCAAATTCCGTCTCAAGCTTTCAGTGATGCCTAGAAGTCATGGGGGCAGGCAGTCATGTAGTAATGCAGACAGCTCCTTCTCCATCATCAAGACTACACATATTTTCAGTATCAGGATGCAAGGATGCTTCAATAGCCCCAGAAATTTCACTTAATTTTCACATCCTTCTATTAGAAAATCTGTATTTTAAGATTTTTTTATTTTATTGGTAAGGTTTATATACTTGGATTAATTTTTGCTTTATCCACTGACTTTCACAGCTGTCACTGGACTGTACAAGTTGGGTATATTTATACTTATAAATTTAGTCAAACTGAGACAATATCTATAAATAGAAGAAATATGTTTTATTAAGCAAACTGGTTTAATTAATTTCCAATTAATATGTTCACAAAGTGTAGTTAGGTACACAGTCATGACTTCAGGAAGGGTTTGTACGTCCAAAAGGGCCTGCTTTCTTCACTTGTTTCTTTAATTAAAAACCTATCCACAGACTTTGTGTTATCTTTGTACCAAAGTGTCTTCATTTCATATGTCTGGGATTTGCCACATTTAGGATCTTGGTATATAATTTGTTAGCAGGAGATGCATCACAAAATGACTTTTCAGGCTGAGTCAACAAGAGCCATACTGGGATCAGACAAGTTTTTTTTTTGGTTTGGGATTTTTTTTCTTTTTTTTGGGGGGGGTGTTTGTGTGTCACAAGGAAAATAATTTTGTTCCTATAACATTTGAAATTCAAATAATGAGGAAAAAAAATAAGAGCACTCCACTTTGGTTTTTATTTTAGATGCCAGAATCCCCTCAGTTTCACTGCAGTAGGTTCTGTAATCCTTTGAGACTCAACTCTTGGAGCAACCAAACACACTTCTTCCATCAGGCAATACTTGGAAGAGCTTATTAGTACTTGGGTGTAGTTGTTATTTAGTTATAAAATAGACCTGGCTTTTTGCTTCTTGTTTCTTAACTTACATTTCCCCAACTTTGCTCTGGATAGCACTATCTTGGCTCATTTTTTTGAGAAAGTGATAATTCAGGTGTAAGAGCAGGTTAATTCAGCAATAAAGGGCAAGTGCTGTGTTTTTATGAAAGTAAAATCCTGATGACTTACCCCTCTTGGATTGTTCCTTCCTTGTTCATTTTAGAAGGACAGTTAATGGAGTATATTACTTATCTGATGCCAATAGTCTCTCTGGGCCCCTTATTCTACTCCAAAATCTTTTTATGACAAGCCTATTTCCTTTATCTTATATAACTTTGATTTTTGGTCACTTTTTTCCCTATTTTATCTACAGATATGGGAAAGTGACCTCATAGTTTTGAAGACTAAGATCATTAATTCTGAAACTCTCAGTAGTTACTGGTTGTTTTTTGCTGATGTATCACTAAAGTTCTTCAAATTGACTCCTTTATCAGTCTGTGTAATTCTATTGACCAAAAAATTCAATCTCTAAATGAAATTTAATTAGGAAAGAAAATCAAGAGCATGCCAATTGAGTTATAGTTCTGCTCAAAACTTAATTCAGTATTAAAACTCTTAAGTGGTTGCAACACTACCTAGATTCATATTGCACAGGTTGTCCAAACAGACTTGTTGCATCTAGACTTGTTGATTTTCCCACTAGATGGCATTATGCATTAACTGCAAGTTAATTGCACATGCTAAAGATCCAAAAAAAAAAGAAATTATCTATTGTGCTCTTAGACTATGCAAGAGTGAAAGAACTGTGGTTTAAAAATCACTTGGCTTACTTCTACCTAACAGCATCCCAGTCCATCCTTAATGCCTCAAATATTTACTCAGAGCAATAAAGGAAGTCAGCCATGGCAACAAATACCTGATCATGTGTGCAGTGTGCTTTTTAGAATAAAAACTCGACCAATCTTTTCTGCATTTAGCATTTTAAGAGTGACTTAAATGCTGCAAATTGCTTCCTTTATGGCTGCATGGCTTCAGCTGAAGTGATAGGAGGTGTCCAAGGTAAAGCTGCGATATTAAAGGTTGTTTTTAAATAAAGAGCCCCACGTGAACATATTTTTATTTAGTAGCTAATTCAGGATAAAGTATCAGAATATTTTATCTAATATAATAACACCTAACTGTAAGAGGAATGTAGAATATGAGAAGGATTAACCAGTTCAGTTAGCCTGGGCCCATAATGGAAAAGCACCCGAGGCCAAGGAATAACAAATATTAGCTTAGTGTTAAACGGCTCTTAAATCCTTATGGTGTTGGAACACATAATACAAAAGTTAAACTTGTCCTTAAGGTTGTTTCTGAACTGGGTTTTTGTGAGGAGTACAAACCAATACCACTTGTAAGGACTTACCAAAAGGTTGCCAAAATTCAGGCTGTTCATGTTTTCTATTTAAAACTTTATTTTATTTATGCTACCCTTGATCTTTAATGAACTATAACTTTAATTGCCCTATGCAGTGCATGGCTGTAGGTGGTACAATACATGATTCTTTGATATAGAAGTGTTTGTGGTTTGTATTTGCCTTTGATGGTCAATATGATTCAACTGTTTTGTAACACTTCTATAAAAAAATATGACATGAAATATGACATGATACCTGCCTTCAACCACAACACTATCAAGCTTTTTGGAAGCCTAGGTCTGTAGAGTGAACATCAGGTAATGTCTGTCACCTCCTGCCACACTGATATGAGACCATTTACTTATTCCAACCACCTCAGACTCCTGCTCTGCTCCTGTGAGATGTTGCATTTACCACGTGGCTTTGCTCTTCCCCATTTTCTTGCTATGACCAGAGGGAGACACCCCCAACTAGGGAAAGGGGTGTCTGTGTTTGGAATTGCAGTAGCATCCTGCAATAGTATCTGGGCTTCTGTTCAGTGACCAACAGCCAGACTGTGAAGGAAAGACCAGGCAGGAGCAAATACCTGGCAACCAGCTCAACAGGGGATCCTGTTTCATTCCTGGCAGCACAGGTCTCCATAAACTCCACAAGACCTAACTATAGGCATCCCAACACTGATGTCTGAACACTGTTATTTCTGGTTCCCAAAGGGCAAAATATACTCACAGTGTACATGGGTTTTACGTTAGAGAAAAAAATCCAAACGTCAAAGCTCAGCAAACCAATAAAGGAGTTACATTTGAAGCCTCTACGGGAACATAGCACAGGGTCCATCTTGCTGTGATTGCCTTTGCTCTTCCCTGGCCATTTCCCTGGCAAGCAGGTGAGTGTCTGAAACAGGCAGTACATGCCAAGTATAGCAATACAGGTGAGAATGAAACAAATCCTGAGATCTTGACTGAGCTACAGAAAATCACGTAAACCTGACTAATTTAGGAAGTCATTTAACTACATTTCAGTTAGACTGTTGAAGCACCTACAAACTGCAAGTATGGACTGAGATATAGCTCCACTGAATTAGAGCAACTGGTTTCCTTTTGTTGCTTGAGATGAAAAGATGGAATGTAAGCTTTATTTGGTTAGTAATATTAGAAATTAACTAAAATTAATTGTTGTTAATTGTATTATTGGCTAATTTTAATAAACACATATATTTAATTACTGGGATCCAAAACTTGAGAGCTTCACAAATGGTATGTAATCTTGTTACTGCTTAACAGATTTCATGCGAAAAAAGGTAGTGACAAGAATTTCCTTTATTATTTGGTAAGTGGTGAACATTCACTGAAAATCAACATCCAAACCCTACTATTTGAAGTGTGTGCTCTACATTGTGATCCTAATGGTTGTGCTCCAAGCCCCCAGGAGATTTTAATACACCCAGTTGTTTAAGAACATACAGCAGAGATGAGCAAGCGTGTTAGAAAAATGGATATTCGGAGCATGTATTTCCTTTCTGTTCCTGAAAAGGCTGTGTTACTAGAGACAAAGGAATTTTAAAATACTCATCCAGCAACCACTGATTTATATCAACACATACATTCATTACAAACCCACACTACTTAGCAGCAGCTCAGCCCAGTTCTGCTTTGACATTGCAGAGTCAGCCACAAGAGCAGACGGTGTGAGCCTGCGTCACTTCCCACAGGCAAAATCCATTGGGATCGATAGGGAATAAGTGCTCTGTGTGTACATTGCAATCACTGTTTGGTGCTCTACTTAATGCACTACAAACTGCAACCTGTAGTATCCACAGTGAGCTGCACAAACATTATCAGCAAATTTATGGTTTATAATGCAGATCTCTTTTTGAGGCACCGTGGGCCAGCAGACACAGTCCAAAAGTGGCACTCCTGCATTTCATTACTGAATCCTGGGAAAGGTTGAGCTCTGATTCCTCATTTAATTTGGTCTGGTTTTTTTCAGTGGCCCAAAACTACTTTTTGAATCACTGCTTGATTGCTCTCTTCTGAAACAACTGGGTTTCCTGGTGACTTCTATGGACTTTCTGTTGGGTTCAAAATGATTAACTATAACAGAGCTCTTCTAAAACATCTGAATTTTTTTTTAGATTGTTAAAAAGTTTACAAGAAATATTAGATGGGAGTGAGTGGCATTGTCCTGAAGGGGAAAATAGATCTGATTTAGGAAGAGGCTTTGTTTATGAGCTTCACACTCAGAAGTGAACACAGATGTTTCAATGTATCTGCAGTACAGTCCTGGCTGTAGTCATGACCAAGAAAGTGTAAATTTCTTGATCTTTTTCGGCAAATAAAAGAAAAAAAAATCAAATTAGTAAAACACACTTAAACACAGCCAGGAAGCCATGGGTCTTTTTTTAGTACTTGTGAAAACGATTGTTCATCCTTGGAGGATGTTGTTAAATTCCAAATGTCGGAATAAAAAAAGAAAGAGACAGTACCTGCCTTTTCCTGAGAAGAAAGCTAAGTATAGTGGTTGAGGAAAGAATTTAAGTTGCTGTGTTAGTTCTACATACAGCAGCAGTTGCACTGGATGAAGTCTTTTTGTCTGGATTTTGTATGGCACAAATTGTAAATCAAAGTGCACCTTACAGGCTTCTCAAAGAAAAGAGGTTTGGTTTTTTAAATGGGTGGCACGATTGTTTGGCTGTGACCACAGTACGAATTTATGCAACATTTTTGAAAATACATGCTTTAAGACTAACTTGGTGAGGCTAGGGCACGTGGAACCAAAATGACTCCTCAGTGGAGTCCCTGAGTTACAGTGTGAGTCTTGAAACCATTCTTTCTGTGCTCTCTTTGTGTGCATATGATTGCTAGTGGACCCAGTTGCATGTAAATTTAAGCAGGACTGAGGTGAACACTCAGGTGCAAATGCAGCAATTGGCACTTGCTCAACTTAGTAGTGCTACCAAATCTAGTGCTCCTAATGTGTTTTAGAGTTAAGCATGAATTTAAATATTTATTAGCAAACATGAATCAAAACACGTTTCCATTTAGAATGGAACCTTCCCCAGGAATGGCAAAGTGAAGGTGTCTTATTGGGGAAACAAATTTTCTTAGAAGTCATGGTAAAAATGTTTATGAGTAGCTTTCTAGAGGAGAAGAGCCAGTGCAGCAGGTGATTTTCTTTCCTGTTCCACTTGTGGAGGTTACAAGCTAAAATAGAATGGTCAGAGCTGGGTGACTGAATTTAGTCTGGTGTAAGTCCACCAAATGCATTGAGTAGAAAACTCAGTGATGGATTTGGTTTTAATAGTTATTTGTAAGAATAACAAGGATTTACAAAACTTTTCCTGTAGCTGAAGCATTATTTCCAGTGAGGTTCTGTGCTATTAGTACACAGCCTTTTGTTGCTTGGCATGGCTGATTTGCTGAAGTAATCCCAGTCCTAGCCACTCTCATGCTGGGACTTAAAATAAGTGGGCACAGCAGCCATGTATGTAACTATGCTTATTTACCTGTTATGTAAATGTCTTACTGCATATTTCTAAATTATTTGTTGGTTAAGAACAGATTGAAATTCATAAAGTGTTTCTTAAGATTGCTAATTTGATTTTGTATTTTGCAATGGAGTTTTCTTTTGGAGACTAAGTTATTTTTTATTCCCAATAACTTTACAAAGTTATTAGACTTATAGTGTTTAAAAAAAATATTCATTTGTTGAGATGAGCTGAAAGCTACTTCTATTAAGGACAGGGCACAACTTTTAGACTCAAGGTCAGTAATAGATGGGATATTAGGAAAAATTTCTTCACTGAAAGGGTTGGCAAGCATTGGCACAGGCTGCCCATAGCAGTGGTAGAGTCACCATCCCTGGAGGGATTTAAAAGAAAGGTAGATGTGGCACTTGGGACAAGATTTAGTGGTGGGCTTGAGAGTGTTACTTTACCAGTTATACTCAATGACCTTATAGATCCTTTCCAACCAAAATGAACCTGTGATTCTATTACTTTATAATCCCATTGTATATATTCACATAACATCTAAGTGTTTGTCACTTTAGCTGAAGAGCAAAGAAATGATCAGATAATTTGCAAAGAAAATTATTCCTAATTTTGTTGTCTGGTTAACACTTCTTAGTAAGAATTTTGCAGTTTGAATATTATTTCTCAATCAAATTGGAAACTTGTTTTAGCTAGTAATATTTATTTTTGTGTTAAACATATCAAGTTATCTTAATACAATGAGCTGCTAATAGGATATTCTATAAACCTTTACTGAATTTGGACTCACTGATCTTAGAGGTCTTTTCCAGCACTAATGATTTTATGAATATCAGTTCTGAGCCCATGGAGCAGTTCTGTAGCCTCTTGTGTGCTACAGAAATGTGGTGTAACCTATAGCATGACCTTCTGGTTCAACTGTAAAATCACTTTTGATGAAGCAGCACAGCAGTACTTCCAGCAGTATTCCTATTAGATTTATTTGCCTGAAGTAATAGTAACCAACATATAATTCTCATTAGTGCCACTCTTCACTCAGGGACACCAATGGGAAAGTATGAGTATCAGGACTATCTCCTTTTAATCCACCAGAAACAGATTTTTTTTTCCAACTGACAGCATTTTCTGTGAGATGTTTACATTAAGGTGGTAATCATTGGGCTTTGATTGCTTATATGACTTTTGTAGAAGTAGTGGCATGAGGGAAAACTTTAATATTTGGATCTTTCTTAATTCCTGCAATAATTTGAAGTGTATTCTCAATCTGGTCCATAATTTTAATATGTTGTTGATTTCAAAGAAATAATGTTGAGTTATAAATCCTATCATGGAATTAGTGTATGTGGAAAGATAAGAATCCTGGAACCTAAAGACAGAAAAATGTTTGTAGCTGAACTCAGCAAGTGAAAGCAGGCTCCAGAAATCCCCTGTGGAGGCACTCCTCTGCCAAGCTCCCTCCTCCAGATGAATGAATTTCAGTACTAAACCTGAAACATTTACATTGTAAACATCATCATGATTGGAAAGGTCTTCACCTTGGCACTTGCTGTTGTATTCTACAGGTACCAGTATTTCTGCCTCCCAGAAGTTCAGTCAATGGATCATCAGCCTAAAGCCAGGGCTCAGCACTGCCCAGCACTTACTGAGAGTGAGGGGGTCATCTCAGTCCCTTGCAGACCTCTTTGGCAAAAGGGATTCACAGCTGCTTAGAAATGACAGCACATAAAACTCTGTGCACAAGTAGACCTTGAAAAAAAGGAGGACCCAGGAAAAAGCCAGTTCATTAGCACTGTCCTTGTAGCTGAGAGAAGGCATAAACACACTTGTGCAGAGTTCTAGAGGAAGGTGCAGGAATCTGTTGAAGCAGCTGAAAAAATTCAGATGCTCTGGGTCTTTCTGTTGGTTCCTTGGCTTCCTTTCTGAAGCAGTAAAGACTTCGAGAAGAGCATTCTTACCCCCAAAATTCAGGTGCTCCCAAAGAGTGGTACAGAGAGGCCTCTTCAAGGAGAAGAAAGTGGGGATTTGACCATCTAGCAAGCAGGAAAAAAGTTGTTAAGACATTTGGACTAGCCTTCTAAATAATTGAAACTGTTTCAGATGTATTAACTAGAAAATTAAGACTTTTTGACATCAGTATCTGTAAGCTTCATTCCATCCGTCCTTTTTGGCCCATGTTTTTGCTGCTGTTATCTGTCTGGTTGCTCCCACTGCACAGGAGTGACACTTGGCCTGAAACATGCTCAAATAGAGTATTTTTTATTTGTTTGTGTCTACACATGGGAAAAAAATTAAAGTTTTATTTTTCTCATACTCATATTTTAGAAAATATCTATTTAATTAACATTTTTGATAGAACATTTCTATGCAAGATAAATGCATGGCAATTGTAAATTGCAGATTTGCAATTGTAGTGTATTAAGAAAATAATTATGCTATTTGAAAGATAGCCATATATTTTTCTTTAGACTTAGGATGCTAGTTGAATTTCAACAATATAATATTTTGTAGAAACCCGAAAATAAATGAGGATTTATTGGGGCTTAACTGAGGCAGCAGAAAACACAGTAATGGTCAGGAATTTGGCAGAGGACTTTCTATTTGCTTTCACCACTGTGTGATTCATCAGAACCCTTGCTAGGCTGGACTCGCAGAGCAGGGCAGAGCTGCCAAAGGCGTCAGCAAGCTTGGACACCTTCACACTATCAATTTTAGTGACACAACTGGGGAGGCTGGGGCAGCTCTAAGAGGAGACCACATGGTGAGCAGCATCACCCTGAGCTTGTGCAACCATGAAGCTTCACTATGCAAAGTTAATAGCTTAGATCTTGGAAGCATCAGAGATGCATCAGCACTGTGTCATTTGAGCATCAGCACAATGTCACCTGCATCAGCTCAGTGTCATCTGAGCTAAAAACCCCAACTTCTCTGCAAGGCTAAACTGACTCAAGACACAGAGCAGCATCAGCTTCCACAGTTGTTTCTGCAAAGGGTTTTTAGTAACAAAATGAATAATCTACATGTCTTAAGTGTTTAATGATGAGTACGCCTGCACTGCTGCCACCTTGAGCTGATTTAGCTGGCTCTAAGATCGGAGCTGTGTGTCCCTTTTCTGTTGCACTATATAAATGTGTATAAATTAAACACTGACACTGCAATCCAGCTGGCCATCCAAGCCATCAGGACCTTCAGCAGTCACACTGGAGTGTTTGGTACATGGCATTTAAGAATAGGAAATCATAACGCCACCCACTGCCTGGGATATGCCTTTGTTAAAGACTTTACTGGTGTACCTGTAGCTGGACATCCTCCTGGTGTAGCTTTGCTGGGTAAACTAATGTATTCCTGTCAAAAATAGTACCCACTGCAGAGCACTTGAGAGCTATGTATGGAAAGTGCTACGTGGGAACTGCAAAACCTTATTCCTCATTAGAAGGCAAACCATACTCATTGTTACTATTCCCTGCAGGACTGAAACCATACTACTTCCACTGAAGTCTGTGTTCTTTGCAGCCCCAGAAGAGGACTAAGTTCTGTGATCAGGCTAATTTAATAGGAGAGGTTTAATTATTTGATACCACACAAAAAATAGAATTACTGACTTTTGCATCCTTTCCAAATCTGACATTTCCAAGCAGGTCTGTAATGGCAGTCTCAGAGGACCTGTGCAGTCCCCAGCACAGCCAAAGGATAACCTGTTGCTAAGCAACCAATATAAGTGTGCTGCTCAACATTTATTTCATTTGGAAAGGAACATGTTCGTTAAGTACTTCATCTTAGCTACCAAGCACAAAGAGTTTTCCATTTGTTTTTCTGGAGCTGTTCAGGTGTGTAAAATAGTCAGCTTGCACAAACAAATGTGCAATTCAAAGAACAGATGCTAGAGAAGAACATGCAAAACAGAAGGTAGGAAAAACTGGCACAAGTATTTTAGTCTTTTCTAACATCAGTGTCCTGAATTTGCCTCTTTGTGTCTGTGTTCATCCCACTTGAAAATGGGCTGCCTCGGTATGTGGCAGAGCTGTCTGCAGAGCTCAACAATGTTTGTTGATGCACCCCTTTTTGAAGATGTCATGGTTTTCCCACTGACATGAGGAAAACCATGCACTACGGTTTTTGACACTTTTACCCTGATAAACAAAGGCCAAAACTGGATCCTGACTTTCCAGCCTGAATGCTCCAAATCTCAGATTCTGTACTTGTTTCAGAAAAGCAACTAAATAGGTTGGAAAAGAGCCCTTAATGTTCTACAACTAACACCATTTTCACTTTAGTGCTTGTCTCTATAGTGAAATAAAACTCTATAGATGTGCTAGACTTGTGTCTGTGTATCTGAAATCAGCTTTGGCCTGAATAGTCTCTAGCTAAATTGGCCTGAAGGAGTTGTTAATCATGTTTCCCAGTCTAAAACTGTGCAAATAGGCATCATATAACGCACACACACACACAAATATGGGAAATTGCTCAAATTCAAGCATGCAGTTTGGTTTCTAATGGCCGTAATAAATGCATGTTTTATTGCAAGTGATCTTAATGACACATATACCCTGCAGAAGTGTACTGAGCCTGGGGGGCATGCCAACTTAATGTATGTCCCATCCTAGTGTATGGAGGCTGCTTTTGGCTAAGAAGAAGTCTTTATGCATTCTAGTTCTCCTGAATAGATGTAGCAAGTATATTTATTGACTGATTTTTTTTCTCTGACTAGCTCTGTGGTCTCATCCAAATTCTCTCAATGTAAAGTATTTGTGGGCAGCCCAAGGATGGGTGAAGTTCATGTCTTACAGGGGCCCACAAATGGTAAAGTACAGCTTTCTATGGCCCCAGACATTGTGCATGTAAAAGTTTTCATCTGGTCACAACCTCCTGCCTGACATATAGCCCAGCGAATTCAAGCTCAGCTCTGTCTGTGTAAGGCCACCTGACACAGCTGCACGTTCTCCTGGCTACTGCCAGCAATTCCTGCTCCTCTGTCTCACACCCCAGAAATGCACAACCAGGTGGAGACAGACAGCAAGGACTGTGCTAAAAGCCATTGTGTTGTTCAGCATAAAGATTGAGAGGCAGAAGTCACTCACTGTGATCAGGCAGGTTGTCCAAAACATCAGTGAAGGTGTTCTGTTTTCCACACTGTTGCACTCAGAGTAGGTTGGGTGCTTGTGTAGCTGAAGATGGTTTTGTTCGTAGCCACTGAAGGTCTTCCGGTTGCAGATCCAATGGATCATGTTGGATATAGACAAATGTCTTACCATCCCTTGAATCAAGTGAAATGGATACAAATTTGCCTTCAACTGCTATGGTTTCCAAATGCTCTATTTTGCTAAATGAAATGCCATGTGGGAGTACTACACTGTTTGCAAGCTGAGCTGTGTCTTGGGAGCAGTAAATAACAACTACATCTTTCTTTAGAACTGAGGAAAACTACACACAGTGTTGGAGAAATGCAGCTGAGCTCTACATGGCATCCTGCAGCTAAGGTGACTTAAGAAACTGGGTGTCTTATACTATTCAGATGCACAAAGCTCTTCCTGCCCCTCTCCTTCACTAGTACCTCTGTTTTTATGCTTAAATAGGGAATTGTCTTCCAGACATCTCTTTATTGAAGGACTCACCTTAGCTGTCTGCCTCACGTCTGTGGATTCATGATGCAGAGTCCTCACAGCTGAATCAATACTTCTTTCTTATGTCTGGTGTAGTACATGCAGGAACATTGCTTGTCAACAGGCTGACACTGTAGTGCCACATCACAGAGCAGAGCTGTCACATTTGGGAGCAGGAGAGCAAATTTGCTGCTTAACCTGGCAGCCTGGTCATGAAGACATTGATTTTGATTTTGAGATGGAAGTAATTGCTATTTTCAATCTCAGGGATTTGATCTGTTAAAGTAAATTTTTGGCTGACTTGCTTTATTTAGGAAATACTCTCTCAAAGCTGCTGCTTCCCATCTCTTTTGAACACTCAGTCATTCCTGCTGCAGAACCCATCCAACCAACCCCGTCACAAGAAGTTGATTTGAAGAATAAATCCAAGAAATTTACCTGACCAAATCAAAAACAGATTTGCTTAATGTGTGAACAAGTAGGGAAATACAAGAGTCCATTTTTATTTAATCAAACCCAAACAAAATAGTGAAGTCAGAAAACAGATGAAACAAAATGTACCACTTGTTTTTCACGTTTCTTAATTTGAAGTTGCAAGATTCACAAGAGCATTTAGTTTTGGAAAAAAACCAGCATTTTTCACAAAAAAAAAAATTAATCAGGAAATGGTTATCCGGCTTTCACAAGAGGTCACTGTGTGAGTAGAATACATTGAAATAAAACTCTAAAGGAAGTAAAACAACAGAGAAAAACACAGCACAAATAAAGGGCAAGGGTATCTCGAGGAAAGAAGTGTAATTCTAAATTGAGTAAAGAGCAAAAGAGGAGATGTAGTTTCACAGAAAATCTGAGATAGCTGCAGTTAACTTAGGAAACAGAAACTGCTATATTTGCTATATATATGTATTGCTGTATATTGAGCCAGCTTGAAAGGCTGTGAGCGACATTATGCAGGAGCTTGTGTAAATATCCTACAAGAACCAATAATGAGAAGGGGGAAATAAAGTGCAGAGCAGAGATTTATCTACAATTCAATATTTCTGTGGGGGTTTTCTTACATAGCTTTAAAGAAAATGCAAGGGGAGAAAAAAGAGAGTACATGGGGAGGTGTGACTGTCTATACCAGGGTTATATTACATATTCTTTGCATTATATGTTCTCTACAGTTTCAGATCTGAGAGGCAGAAAAGAGGAAATTCAAGTCAGCATGCTTAATACATCTATTCTAACTCAATTTTATTGAGTGATTTTCAACCAGAAATTTTCGTTTTAGCTTCTGTGTAAAATAAATCCCTTCATAGTGCCAATATAAATATGTATTTTCCCTTTGCCCTCAGTCAGCTGTAGTTTGTGTATTAACAGGGACTTTCTGCTAGAAGCCTTTGTTCTTTTGGAGAGCCACTCCTCTGGGATTTAGGCCTTCTGGTTGGCCACTGGACCAAGCCTTCCTGGTAAGGCAGCAGGTGGATCTGGACAGCAGCCAAAGTTAATAACCTGTGAACCAGGGACAGGAAGGACGGTAGCATTCACACAGAAAACATTATCATTCAAGGAGTGCTTCTCCTGTGATACTTCCAAAATGAAAATTGATATTCATAGCCACATTCTACCTAAGGAATGGCCTGACCTGAAAAAGGTAAAAAGAGTTTAGATATTCAATGCCTTATGTGATCAGCAACCATTTCTACCCATGTGATTTTTGAAAGAAAAATGAATGAAGGGTTCTGTGGTTAACATCTCTAGGATTTTGTATAATTTGATTTTTTTCAGTTGTAAAATATTTGTATGCATTACTTTGCAAAGCAAGAGTCTCAGTAAGAAAGGGATGTCATACTGGCTCTGTTCCCCACTCTTTATTTAGTCTGAAGCAATTCTTCCCATTTTCCTTGGGTTTTTTGACCTAAAATTGTCAAATAATGAGGTGTAAATTCCACTATCTTGATAAAAATGGAGATGTTCTGTTCCCAAACAGTATTCATGTTTGTTTTAAATTAAATAAATAAGCAAATATTAGGCAAGATTAATGTTAACTAAGACAAAAATCATTCACATCTTATACCCCCAGGCATGAAAGTCATTAACTTCAATAGGAGTGGGGTCACTCTAAGTACAGTTAATTGATGATGATGATGATTTCTGTTATTTTTTCAGTTACTGGAAGGAAGTAGCATATTGTTTTTAAAATACAAAATCTCAGTTGTCAGAACACTGAAGCTATGTCAATTTGTCTTAATTTTGAATCTTTGCATATTATTATTATTTTTTTATTGTTGTTGTTATTATTATTCAGTGACATAAATTTATTCTTGTCAGTCATATTTTCATGATCCCATGAAATGTATTTAGGAACAGAGAGTGTCACTTATGTTTTAAAGTAGTATATCTGAAAGGGTTTCATATCTATCAGCGCTGTGTTTCTGTGATTTTAATCATGACAGTCCAGCATCAGCCAATATTAGACAAGAGAACAGCTGGAAAATGTTAACAGCATATTAGAAAAAAAAAATTATGAGAAAATCTGGCATTAAAAACATACATAGGATTGCTTCCTCATCAGGAGTAAAAAATAACACCATTATACATAAAACTTCCTGGAAAGGAATGTTTGTTTCCATGTTTATCTAGGAAGGTGTTTATTAATATCTGTTTGAACCTCCTGTTTGTAATACTAAGAGCTCCTGACGTAAAACACATATACACTTGATAATGCAGGTGGGAGGACAGACCCTTTCTAGAACAATTATGTCTGTTTTAAATGGACAGGAGTTTAAATAAACAGACTACAAGACAGATTACTCTTGGTTGTTTCAGATTTTGTTGTCTTTGTGCAATAGTCTTATAAAAACACCTATAAAATGCCCTTATTCTGATTTTATATGATTTTTAAAGGATTTTTAAAATTTTTTTTTCTGTATATACTTTAAAAGGGCAACAAATTCACTGGGATGAAATGATCCCAAGAATCCCTTGATGTTCCAAGATGTACATCAAGAATTCACTCATGGTAGACACTGTAGGCCAGTGTTGCATTTCTTAAAGCACAGATAAAGAAGCAAATACCAAATTTTTAAAAGGTAATTTCCATCTGCTAGTTTTTGTTCCTCTGTTCTGAGCCACTCAATGGTTTATTAATGGGCCCAGAGCAGAAAACACCTCCCAGAATTCCCTGGAGTCTTCTGAAAATTCAAGCCATTAACACAGATGTCTACATCTCATGCATGGAAAACCAAGAAGTCTCCTGACATGCACACATTTACTTAGTGCTGAGCTTCTGTTTCTTGTTTCCAGCTTTATAAATACTGAACCTTCATCCTAGAAAATTCAATTGTCAAGATACATATTTAACAGCTTAGGAACCCAACATAAGTACAAAAATTTGTATAAAAAATGAAATAAGGACTGTCAATGCACCCAGCTAGTAACTGCAGGGAAGAAAGAAGAAAACAAGCTCAAAAACAGAGCAGTGAGTTTCTTTATTGCCTTTGTGCTCCTTCAGCACCTTTAAGGTACTCGTTTTCTGCACAGCTTGTAATTGGAATTAGCACAGAGCTAGTTTAAGCTAAATTTCCCCCAAGTTTCAATATTTTTATATATAACCTTATAAATTTAAATAAAATATGCATAGCTAAACATAGCTAAATAAAACTTACATAGCCTCAGTCTGTAGAATCTCTGACTGGCTGAAGTCAGGCTTGGCTCTGCACACCTGCACTAGGAAAATTCACAGTGGCATTAAGTAATGATTTGGTATCACAGGAAATTCAGGACTGTATCCAAATTGTTTACATTTCAGTGAAAGAAATGCCTGCTTTTACTTACTTTACTTTTAAATGTTTCTTTATGGAAAAAATAGGAATTCTGAGCATTGTTTCCAGTCTGATATTTGAAAATTTCACTTATTTCTCATCTGCTAATTCATGAAAGTAAGAGGAAATCAGCTTCATATGTAGGTTTTGCTATTTTGCATGACCGATTTTGAATCTCTCTGGAAGAATCAATGAGCATCTAAGCTTCTCCTCTTTAGCTACTCTTGGCTGTTTAAATATTAATAGACAAGAGGCTGACCTTCAGTCCTGCTGCTGAATCATGAAAGCTGAAAAGTGGAATCGATGCGTCTCTGTGCTAATGATTAACTGATCACAGATTGCAAAGTAGTCAACTCAATTCTCATACTGCCAAATATTTAATTTAATTTTTTCTCTGTTAAAATCATTCCAATTAGGGTCTCAATATAGTAAGCGACTTTGAGCATTTTGGAATAAGTTGTTTAAAAATGTTGTTGAACTGGCAGCTAAAATTGCACATACAAACAGCATTAATCAGGTCTGGTTCAACTTCAGCACTTCTGCTCAAGTCAGTGGGGCTACTCAGACTCAAAGTTGAGCCCACGTGTTTCTCCTGAATGAGGTACTGCTGGATTGTAAGAACTGCAAATAATAATAATAGTACTAGTAGTAGTAGTAGTAATTGTTGTTGTTGTGATTACAGAGTGCTAACTAGCACTGCCTTTTTCTTCTTTCTCCCACAGAGATATGGATATGGTGGATGGGTACAGCTGGATCATCACTGCAAGGTTTGGGCTGTTTGGTGCTCTAAGCTAATCTTGTGTTGTCCTCAAGAACACAAACCCACAATAAATCTATTAAGAAGTGAAGTGGCAATAAGATTGGTTCTGTTTCTGATACAGATTTCTCTAGAGCTCTGTATTCTATGAAGTAATAGCAGGGCAAGTCCTAATATACCTCAGTAGAACCTTTTTCTTGAGAGATGAAACTCACAATCTCTGACTGTCTTCTGAAATTCTTCTCTCAATACAGGGATTCCATACTGAAAACTAGAGGGATAAGGGACAGAAGGATTGACTACTTTGCATTTTCAGGGTGACAGTGCCTCTCCCTATTGGAGTACCCTTATAAAGAAAAGAGTATCCGATCTTCTTCATTGCTCCTTTTTGTGGTTTGACCAATTCATTCATTCTCTATAGAAATTCACCTTTAGGGAAGCAAGACTGGCATCTTCCAGGTACCAAAGTATTTAAGTATATAATGCCTGGTAATTTCAGTGGAACTAGATATTCCCTCATTCCCTTGTCACTTTGCAAAATCCTACTTCATTGTGATTGCATATAAGCTTACACTAGCTGGGTAATAGAAAGAAAGAGAGAAAGGAAGAGAGAGAGAGAGAAAAAAAGAAAGAAAGAAAGAAAAAGAAAAAGAAAGAGAAAGAAAGAAAGAGAAAGCCTGATTAAATAGATACAACACCATGTCTATTTATTGCAACCTAACATTATACACACTTTTGCCTTTCTATTACATGCAAGGCTATGCTGTAAAATACCTAACAACCATGTGTGGAGAAGGACCACAGAATATGAAGGTTGAAACCAAGAATGAGGAGCAAACAAATATTATGCTGAGATTTCAGATCTGAGTGTAAGCAGGCACAGTAGGGGAGAACAAGCCACCTGCAGAACCAACTTGTGGATGGCACAGCTCCTGAGACATGTGGGAGCTGCAGGAAGGAGAGAATGCTTGGACACATTTTTAGCAGCTTAGCTGTTTGTTACAGGTCTGATGGTGAAATTCCGTGCTAAAAATAGTTAGCAGAGGAACTTTGTGGCAAGTCAATAATAGCCTGATACCCTCTGCAGAGAATTCTGTCCAGCCCACTTCTGTCTGAAAATTTTACATGAAAAGCAGTGCATGGCGAAATAAAATCCTGCTCAGATATGTAAAGCTGGAGATAATTTAATAATTTTCTTTAATTCTTAAGATTAAAAAACAAAAACAAACAAACAAACAAAACAAAAACAAACAAACAAACAACAACAAACAAACAAAGGCTTCTCATATCATTCTGTGAAGAAGCATCAGAGTCAAACTGGAAGAAAACAATTACATGCATGTTTAAAAAAGAACAATTTGGAATGTGGCTGAGTAGTTCAGCAATGGAATCATTTAAATGTAGTTTGCTGAACCAAATCAGCCTGCTGGACCTAATTCTGAAATAAGTCTCTTTTACTTTTCACATAAATTAATTAAAGCATTAAATATTGAATAATGTTTAGAATGGGATAGAGTACAGTAGTGTAGAATAGAATAGAATAGTAAAATCCATGCAATCTATTCATGTGTGGTGCAATGCTTGGTTCTACTCTGCCTTTTTCTCACACCCCAAATGTTTTTTTGTTTATTAGACAACCTGTAGCAATGCACTAAACTTTTCTTAATGAATTGGAGTGTATGGCCAGAGTAAACCTTTCCGTCAGGTTGGAAAACCAATTTTACAAGAGTCTGAAGTATTTTACTGGAGAATCAGGACTTTGTAGGTATGATATTTCAAGTAATTTTCATAGCCTGTGATACAGGTAACAAGTAACTTTACAGTTTGCCAGGGCAGCACAGTTAGATTTTTTGAGGAGAGCTTTGAAATACTCATTATATCTGTATATTATATCACAGTGTATCTGTGAACAATGTGTGAACTTAGTAACAAATTCAAGCTTAAGAACAGTCTGACTTCTCAGAAGGGGACAGAAATCCCTCTGGTTGGGTGTACTAGTAACAGATGTTCTGATTTAACAGGGTTTTTTCTTTAGAAAAATAGACAATTCTAAATAACACCGACTTTGTGAGGAAAAACAAAGTGGCCTTTGGAGAGAGAGAATTCCCTTTCTTGAAGGGTCAGGAGCCTGCCTTGCACGGAGCTGTTTAATGCCAAGGTGAAGGAGTAGCTGCCGTGTTTTCTCATGTGATGTTCAATTTTTAACTGCAGGTGGAGTGTTCCTCTGTCCAATGCATCTGCTGCATGACCTCACTTACCCACCCCAAATGCACAGCGCCAGGTGGATCTTCTGGCTTTCATCCCTTCCCACTTATCCCTACAGTAGCTTCAAACAGCTGGGAAATACTCAGGGCTTGCAAGTGTTGATGAGTTGTGTCCCATCCATTTGTGCAAGTGTCAGCCAGCAGAAAGCCTGGTGTGCCTGTCTGTCCATGTTCATAACAGCATGTGGGTACCTCCAACTTAACAATTTGTTTTGCTTAATGTGATGACACTGTACATCCTCAACCTCTTCGAACAATTCACAAATCAACGAAAAAATGAAGTTTAAAAGGTTTCCATGTTCATAAAGGAACAATATTATATTTCATGACTGTGATAATACCTTGAACTTCATACATTTGGGAATTGGTGGCATATGGGAAAGGTATTACACTAATTGAGGTCATGGGTTTATACTGTGATAAAGTTTTGCTTGGGTTTTTTTTCCCAAACACAAATTCTTCAATAATTCTTTTTTTTCCCAAGGAGAAAACATAACCTGAAGACAACATAACAGGTCTGCTTTTGTCTCATTATCAATGGCGATATGAAACAACTGGACTGAAAGTAACTGAGCTGTACAGTTATTTCTGTAGTTACTGGAATCACTGTGATGCTATTAAGGGAACATATACACACCCAAAGGGAAAATTTAGCACAGATTTAATTAGAGCACTGTTTTGAGGTCAAAATTTGGTTTGAGGATAAACTCGGATTAAGGTACCTGATATCTTTTCCATATAAATATAGAATGATACACCTTGCAATAGAAAGGGGATTTTTTTTATTACGAAGACTAAATCTGAACTATAAATGATTGTTTAATTAATGTCTATTTTTAAAATAGTCTTTGTTTAAAAATACCTACTGCACAAAAATAAAAGAACAATATTTTGTCACTGAATTTCCCTAGGGACCACAATATACTCAAGCAACTATAAATTGGCATGTACTGCTTTGTCACATTCATAATATATGAAAATGTCATTTCACAGGGACAGGCAAAGATGATGAAGGACGGAAAGGTTTTTAGAGTTATTCAAGAGAACTGCTGGGATCCAGAAGTACGGATTAAAGAGATGGACCTGTCAGGTACCTTCCTCCATGAAGGAATTGAAATCATTGAGTCTCATTTAGAATAACTGCAACTTCTCTGTCAGTTCATCTGAAAGTGTTCAATAACAATGAGAAAATTAACAGGTTTAGCATATTGACTCCTTAGTTTAAATCTGTTGAAAGTCAGTGAAAACTGATATGCTTTATATTCAGATGGGACATGTTCCCATAACTTTCCTCATTTTCAGTAGCAGTTTATTCCCCACATGAACTCTTTGATTTTGATGGGATTTTAAGTTAGTAAGGAACTAATTGATATAAATAGGGATGGCTTATTGTGGACTTAAAAAGGCAACACACATTCCAGGTATAGAAGTAATTCACATAAAGGAGGAAGATCTTTCATTTTTGTTCCAAATGTTAACAATATTCTTTTTACTCATAGGATTTTTTGTATGTTTGTTTCCAAATTAGCTTTTCATCAAGCTGCATACATGACACTAAATAAAGTATGTGAGATGGGAGACTGAGGAAGGAACTTACAGTCTGATCAGTTATTTTTGCTAGTTCTTATTAACACTGCAATTCCAAATTACTTCTGTGAGAGAAATATGTTACTAAAGATTATTTTCTTCTTAGATTGAAACCTGAATAATTACTACATCAGTTTCCCAGTAGATACAACTTGAATATCTTCTTAAATTTTTTATGAGAAATAAACACCTGAAGAGAGTAGATATTTTTTAAGTAGCATCTTTATGATTATTGTTTCCTCAGAGCTTATCACACTCTACAACTGTCTGACAGGAGGCTGTAGCCAGTTGGGAGTTGATCTCTTCTCCCAGATAACAAGCAATAGCAGAAGAAGAAATGGCCTCAAGTAGCACCAGGGGAGGTTTATGTTGGATATTAGGAAAAAATTTCTTCACCAAAAGGGATGTCAAGCACTGGCACAGGCTGCCCAGGACAGTTGTGAAGTCACTGTCTCAGAAGGGATTTAATAAAAAGGTAGATGTGGCACTTGGGTACATGGGTTAGTGGTGGGCTTGGCACTGCTGGCTTAATGGTTGGACTTGATGACCTTAAAGGTCTTTTCCAACCTAAATGATTGTGATTTTGTGTTAGGGGGTACTTTGGGTCATTATCCTTGAGGAGCTTTACTGCAACACATCAATGGGCCAGTTTGGGAAGTCAGGGGCTATGGGGCAAATTACGTAAACATAATTAGATAATTTTTCAATTACTTCATCTGCACCCTGGAAAAGTATTTCAAACTCCAACCATTAGAGATTTAATGGGAATGCCCAAATGTCTTTGCAAACTCTAAAATATGCTGCCTTATCACAGAATCATAGAATCGTGCCTTGACTAGACTGTAATCTTTCTCTGAGTTAGCTCAGGGATTTTGGGGATTTCCAAGTCATTCAACTACAATGTGGATCACAAATAGCCTTTGGGCATCTTTCCCTTTCAGATATTTCCCTCAACACTAAAGGCAAGTTTCTACAAAACAGTTCTACCCCATCTATTTGCTGTAGGCAAAGGGAAAACACAGGAGCAATTTTTTTTTTTCAAATTTCTGCAAGAGCTCTCCAGAATAGAAAACGTATCATAAAACCAACACCACAATATTTCTCCTCAAATTGAACAGTGCTTGCTTGGTAAAAAAAAAAAAAAAAATCTAAACCTGTGTGTTACAGCACCATCTGGTGACTTGTGCCCTAAAAACGTCCCCCTTTATTACAGCACTCCAGAGACACAGACATCAGCCAATTCAGTGGAACAAAAAAAAGGCCTTGGTGTTTTTCATTCTTACTGCTCAACTAATAATAAAGACTATGGGCCACATTAACTCCTTTTTGGTTTAGAAAGTTGTAGGTACTCAATTTAAAGAGCATTTTCTGTAACACAGGCCGAGATAAAGTATACCCAAAAATTTAATCTCCGAACATGGCATAATTTTGGGACAAAGATGCAAGGAGTCTCCCAGCTGAACAAAACTAGAATCAGTCACTAAAAAGTATTATTAACTCAGAGAAATAACTTTGAGCTTGGTTGCTAAAACACTTTCTTTGTGCATTGTCCAAGAAATCTTGCCAGTAATAAGAAATGGTATCCAATGGACCAAAGAGACTCAATTAGTTCTCATAATCATATGTCCTGGGTCTAATTGGTGTGCACACCTCTGTCTTGATCCACTCAATAAAACAAGCTATCCAGGTAATTTAATAAAACAAGCTGTAAAGGTAATTAACATCACAGTTCTGCAACACAAATCATCACAGTTTTGTTGGAGAAAGTATATTAGTTCATCCTAACTGCCTTTTCTTGTTATTTTCTCCTTTGTAAAATCCTCTGAAGAGGATATAAAGTAGAGGTTTTTCTGTGCTGATTCTAATTCTTCCTAAAGCCACTGTCTAGGAAGTTCAGCTTGGAAATCCGCCTTCAGGCTTTATGTTAAATTTGCTCAGAAGTGTAAAAATGGATTGAAACCAGATACAACATTCATTGTGAACAACATGGTGGATGTCCTCAAACACACCAGTCAAGTGTCCATATTGGTGGAGAACACAATTTAGGCTGCACTTTGGTAAACATGTAATTTTGCAGACCTAATCCTTAACCCAAAGCATTGCTGCTGTACATAATATTAATCAGATCTTGGAAGAATCTGAGCCAGT
>NW_016690455.1:904150-907403 GCF_001604755.1 Lepidothrix coronata
TTATCAGATGTAGATGCCCACATTAATGGAATCTTAGCATGGTTGATGTTGGGAGGGTCCTCTGGAGGCCATCTGGTCCAACCTCCTGTGCAGCACTTCCTTACAGGAGAGATGCTCAGTCCCTTCATCATCTTTGGACTCCCTCCAGTAACTCCATGTCTCTGGTGCTGGGATCCCCCTCTTGTACTGGGATCTCTCTCTTACACTGTACCTTCTTCACAATGTAGGAAGTAACCTCCCTGGACAATACAGATTGGGAAATTAAGCCATATTTGACAATGAACTCTTGTCAATCTACCAAGACAGTAATTGAATCGCTATTTTTAGTTTACAAATGTAGATGACAATTACTCCCCACAACCCAAAAGTTGCAGCTTTATTTATGCATGTGTGGGTAAACAAAATCAAACTTTTTCAAATGTGTGATAATCTCCTTAGCAACAAGAGGAGGTCCAGAAATACATCTGACAAAACAAAGCTGTTAAATCCTGGTTTAGCATATGAATGACTCTGATGATTATATATTTAAATTTAAGCAAATAGTTCAATTACTCAGTCAGGGTCAGCATCTGTCATTGTTCTTCTGTTTTCCTTTCCTGAGATGTCAATAATTTTGGAAAAATTAATATACTTGCATGGAAATGGATTCCTGATCAGAACACAGCCATATTTGGAACTCTTAGGATAGATCAGGAATATTTTTAACTTTTCTTTAAAGCCAGGTAGAAGGCCAAAGGGGACAAAGTAGTGCAACTCACATGAAAATTCCTGAATGCAGCTGGAACAATTCTGCAAAACCATCCAAAAATTGTTCCATAAAATATTATGAGAATTCATCCTCATATGTATAAAGAAACCAAAGAAGTTTTTGCTTGAACTGAGTTTTTTACTTCAGGATGGCTGAAAAACACGGATGGAAAACCGTTTTTGTCCTGCATTAATCTGAGGAACATTTGGCTTACTAAAAAGATATTATCATCTATATTTCTAATCTGTGGTCACAGAAAGAACTTTGAATCTGAGTAAGGACTTCAGACTATGGCCCAGAGGAGTAAATATAAGCAACTATTACTTATAGTTCTTACTTGTGAGCTTATTTTCATACTAGTACTACTGCTCAGTACAGGTTTGCAGGTAATTTTAAAACATGACTAAGAAAAAAAGATGTATTTTGGTATAATATATAGTCAAGATTTAGACTTTTTCTTTTGCTACAGGCTGCTGAAAAATTGAATTGCTGTCTCTTTGTGCATCCCTGGGACATGCAGATAGATGGGAGGATGTCCAAATATTGGTTTCCTTGGCTAATAGGTAAGTGTATATTGACTTTGCTTAGCCTAAATTTATGAACTGGATTATGCTCAGCAGATTGTTGCAAAGTAAAGTACTAGTGCAGATAAAAAATGGATTTTCTATCAAACCTTTTTTTTAATCAGGTAGTACGATTAAGTCTATTGTGTAAATTCGTTTGGCTTTAAGCTTGTTCAGTTTGCCTAACTTTTAAATACTTAGAATTAAAATTATTCAGCTTTGCAACATAACATAGTATTCCCTTTTGTCTTCAATACAAAAAGCAGATGACTAAGGAAAAATGAATTGTCTCGGAAATGAGCTCCTCAAAAATAATAGGAGGAAACAAACATTACTTCCTAGAATTTAGTGGATTATTTCCTAGAAATAGGTTAGCCAGAAAGGAAATAAGTCTAACTTTACATCAACTATAGCTGGAAGAGCATGTACTTTGAAAGCACTCCACAGATACAGGGCATTATCTAGTTCCTGGTTTTTCCCCATCTGATGGTACATCAGAACAACAGTGAATAACAGGAGGAGGGTTATTCTGCTACCTCGAAATGTTTAGACCTCATTCCACCCTCACTGACTCTATTTTGCATAGTTTTGGTTTGCATGGTTTTGCACTGACTTCAGTTCTGAAAAACGTACACAATATACATATAATATATGTTCTGCAGTATGCACTGGAAAATCTTGCTGTCCCAGTCACTAGTGCAGTATCTTAAAACAAGATTAATTAATCTTAATGAGAGCAGGCTCAACAATGCAGATTTAAAAAGAGAATAAAATTATTGCATTTACTTAACAAAGTATAAATAAAATATTTTCTTACAAAGACTTACAAGGCTTTACATCTGAGCGTATGGTAAAACATTAATGAAAAAACAACTTTTTGAGCTGGATGGGTATTGTTTCTCCCAGAGATGAGGGGAACTCATTTCCTAACTTTAAGCTGGATGTCTGAAGTTAGATGTTTAGATGGCACAATATTCTAAGTATGTTGGGTAAACCCATAAATTGAGGCCTGGTGTAGGAACCTAAATTGCTGTTATGTTCCTAACGCTGGCCAGCCAACTTAGCCATGGCAAAGAGAGAGAGAGGTTATTTCAAAACTGTAGGAACTGGCATCATGTCGTAACTAAACCCCAAATCTCTGTTGGAATATCCACCAATACATCTGCCCCCCTTTTCACAAAAGAGGAATCCAGAAGCACAGGTGAGAAGCTGGCATATTCCAGACTACTCTTTGAGCTAGGATAACGGGAATAAAGCCTGTATTGTGTATTTCAGGACATACTCAACCTGCCTGTCATCTGTCCTGGTGCTATAGAGTAAAAACTGGACTTAGAATTCAGAACATCTGAACTTCCAGTCCTGCATCTTCATTTCATTTAATTAAAGTTCAGCTCTGTGTCCCTCTAATAGTAATAATGTGAAACCTTTGGCAGGTGCCCTGTAACTATTATTTTTTTCAGTAGGCTCAAGGCTAATGGAAGAAAATTCAGATAACATTTAAAAATCAAAGAGGAAATTGGAAAAGTGAAACTCTTATACAATTACACTGGTTTTGTTCCTAGGCATGCCAACAGAAACAACCATGGCCATTTGCTCCATGATTATGGGTGGAATTTTTGAAAAATTTCCTAAGCTGAAAGTTTGCTTTGCACATGGAGGTGAGTAATGTGGCATGTGAAACTCCTGTTCTTTAGCTAAGCATGTTACAGCTGTATTTTCTGGTACCCCAGCTAAGGATCAAGGGTTCAAGCACTTTAAGGCTGCCACCAGCTGAGCACTATTACCCCAGACCTGCCAGATCAGCTGCTTCTATGAACACTGCCTAGCCTGTGTCAAACAGGGTTTGAACTGCTAAAATACCCTTTAAGGGAAACAAGGAGGAAAGAGAGACAGGAGATGATTTAAGGAAAGGGACAAAAAAGCAGCAGGAGGAATTTGGACA